>NC_090804.1:58247576-58395076 GCF_036512215.1 Solanum lycopersicum | reverse complement strand
CCAACGAATAATGTAGTTTCCATCCCCATGGCATCTTTTCAGCATAGACACATGAAATACCGGGTGCACTCCTGACAGTCCTGGAGGTAAGGCTAATTCATAAGCTACCTCCCCCACGTGCTTCAGAACTTTAAATGGACCAATATACCTCGGACTAAGCTTACCTCGCTTACCAAACCGCATCACCCCTTTCATGGGTGAAACCTTCAGCAAGACTTGTTCACCCTCCATGAACTTCAAGTCTCTAACCTTTCGATCTGCATATTCCTTTTGCCTACTTTGTGCCGCTAAAAGATTTTCTTGAATAAATTTCACTTTCTCTACTGATTCCCTCAGAAGATCAGTACCCCAGGGCCGGGCCTCGCCTCGAATGCATCAAACCAACCAATGGGAGACCTACATCTCCTCCCATACAATGCTTCGAATGGGGCCATATCAATACTTGAGTGATAGCTATTGTTGTATAAGAACTCTTCTAAGGGTAAGTAGTTATCCTTGTGACCACCAAATTCTATCACACATGCACGAAGCATATCCTCCAAAACCTCAATCGTTCGCTCAGAATTACCATCGGTCTGAGGGTGAAATGCAGTACTAAGATCCAACCTAGTACCCAATTAAGCATGCAATGTTTTCCAAAATTTAGAAGTAAACTGCGTACCTCTATCTGATATGATGGAGAGTGGAACCCCATGAAATCGAACAATTTCTGAGATGTAGAGTTTGGCTAACTTCTCTGCATTGGAAGTCACCTTGACCGGAATGAAGTGAGCAGACTTAGTTAACCTATCAACAATTACCCAAATGGAGTCATACTTACCCATTGTCTTTGGAAGACCAACCACGAAGTCCATTGAAATTCTCTCCCACTTCCATTCAGGAATGGGCATTCTCTGAAGTTTCCCTCAAGGCCTCTGGTGTTCATACTTTACCTGCTGAATACCTTGAAGTATGAGCCTCTGTAAGAATAGTGTGGATCAAATCATCAACGCGGGGCAAACATACCCTTCCATTAATCCTCAAAATGCAATCCTCATCAATTATTGCCTTTTTTTCCTCTTCTCGCAACACCATATACTGAATTCGGCTCAGCTTCTCATCAGTAAACTGCTTTCCCTTAATCTTGTCAAGAAAGGAAGATTTTGCCTCCACACAGGCCAAAAATCCTCCCTTCTCATTTACTTCTAGCCTCATAAAGTCATTAGCCTGAGTCTGAACCTCTCTAGCCAATAGGCGTCTAGAAACCTGCAAGTGAGCTAGACTTCCCATGCTCCCTGCTTTTCTGCTTAAAGCATATGCCACAACATTAGTTTTTCCCCGATGATACAAGATAATGATATCATAGTCCTTCAGTAGTTCCATCCACCGCCTTTGTCTTAAATTCAAGTCTTTTTGAGTAAGACATACTGTAAACTACGATGATCCGTATAGACTTCACACTTAACCCCATATAGATAATGTCTCCATTGCTTTAATGCAAACACTACCGCAGCAACTCCAAATAGTGGGTCGGATAATTACATTCATGCACCTTTAGTTGCCTCGATGCATAAGCAATTACATTCTTCTCTTGCATTAGCACTGCACCCAAACCAGAATAGGATGCATCACAATAAACAATGAAATTCTGACCTTCCACTAACAAGATAAGAATTGGTGCAGTAGTCAACAAGGTCTTGAGTTTCCGAAAGCTTTCTTCACACTCGTCCGACCATACAAATGGAACACTCTGCTTAGTCAAGTTTGTCAATTTGGAAGCAACAGAGAAAAATCCCTTGACAAATCGACGGTAGTAGCTAGCTAAACCAACAAAGCTCCTCACCTCTGTAACATTAGTAGGTCTTATCCAACTCTTCACTCCTTCGATCTTAGAAGGATCCACCATCATTCCATCCTTAGAAACCACATGCCCCAAGAAGGACACTGAATCTAGCAAAAACTCACACTTGGAGAATTTGGCATAAACATTTTTCTCCCTCAACATTTCCAATACAATTCTCAAGTGCTCCTCATTTTCTTTCCTGGTCTTTGAGTATACCAGTATATCATCAATGAATACAATGACAAAGAGATCCAGATATGGTTTAAAAATCCCGTTCATCAAGCTCATAAAAGCAGCAGGGGCATACGTAAGCCCAAAAGACATTACTAAGAACTCATAATGCCCATACCTGGTCCGAAAGACAGTCTTTGGCATATCAGTTGCCCGTATTTTCAATTGATGATAACCAGATCTCAAATCGATTTTTGAGAAGGTACAAGCACCTTGTAACTGATCGAAGAAATCATCAATGCGAGGAAGAGGATACTTGTACTTAATATTTACCTTGTTCAGTTGCCTGTAGTCTATGCACATCCGAAAACTTCCATCCTTCTTCTTTACAAACAAAACAGGACCACCCCAAGGGGATGCACTTGGTCTAATGAAGCCTTTGCTTAACAACTCTTGAAGTTGGGCCTTTAACTCTCTTAACTCAGTTGGAGCCATTCTATAAGGGGGTATGGAAATGGGGCGAGTACCCGGCTCCAGATCAATACAAAAGTCAATATCCCTATCCGGTGGCATACCAGGAAGGTCTGCAGGAAACACATCCAGAAACTCACGAACTATCGAAACTGACTCAATCGAAGGTACTTGGGTAGTATCATCCCTGAGGTGTGCCAAGAAAGATAAACACCCTTTACTAACCATTCTCTTAGCATGAAGAAAGGAGATGATACGAACTGGAGTGGAAGTGTATTCACCCTCCCACACTAACGGATCTGTCACAGGCTTGGCCAACGTTACAGTTTTAGCATTACAATCTAAGATCGCAAAATTTGGAGAAAGCCATGTCATACCCAGAATTATATCGAAATCAATTATTTCTAAGATAACCAAGTCTACACGAGTATTTCTCCCCACAAAAATCACAAGACAAGACCTATACACCTTTTCAACTATCACATACTCACCCACCAGAGTAGAAACACGAATAGGTATGTCAAGCAAATCACAATGTAAATTAAGACCAGTAGCAAATGAGGAAGATACATATGAAAATGTGGAGCCAGGATCAAATAATACAGAAGCCATGCAATCACAAACCAAAAGATTACCTTTGATTACAACATCAGATGTCTCCGCTTCATACCTCACAGGGAAAGCATAACAATGGGCACTATCACCTGTCTGCCCGTTGCCCCTACCATGTTGCGCTGCAGTAGTTCCAGTTTGCCCGTCACCCTGGCCGTTTTGGTGCCCACTATTACCTCGGCAACCACGTCCTCCAGAATAGCGGCCTCTTCCATGACCACCTCTACCTCTGACTATTGGGGGTCTGTAACTCTATTTTGGACAATACCTCATAATATGTCCAGTCTCTGAATATCCATAACACTCTCTGGATTCAAGCATAGGTCTCTTTGAGAATGATGAAGTCTGGGGGTAACCTCCAAAGTTAGAGAAATGTTGGCCGGTCTGCGGTGGACCCCCAGCTACAGCCTTAAGTGAAGACTGAATAGGTCGGGCTGGGTAACCTCTTGAACTCTTCCCTCTGGAGTAAGACCCACCAAACTCACCTCCCTTACGAAACTTCTTAGGTGTCGATGCCATGGTGAAGTCTTCTGGCTTCACTCCCTCCACTTCTATCACAAAATCTTCCACCTCCTAAAGGATTTTGCTGCAATAGCTACCTGTATGGCTGGAATCTGCAAATCTGACCTTAATCTCTTCACAAAACAGCGAATCCTCTCTTGTGGACTGAAGCAAAGATGGGTGGCATACCTGGATAATGCACAAAACTTAGCCTCTTAAGCAGTAACCGACATCTTGCCTTGCTCTAAGCTCAGGAACTTATCTCTCTTCCTATCCCTCAAAGTCCGGGGTATATACTTCTCCATAAACAAGCTAAAAAATGATGCCTAAGTCATAGGTGGTGCCTGTGCGGGTTGACACTCAACATATGATCGCCACCACATTTTGGAATTTCCCTGAAACTGATAGGTTACAAACTCAACACCGAATCGTTCCACTATGCCCATCTTATGTAGCAACTCATGACAATCAACCAGAAAGTCATAGGCATCCTCAGATTCAGCACCCTTGAAGACTGGAGGTTTAAATTTCAACAACTTACTGAAAAGTTCATGCTGATCACTCGTCATTATAGGCCTTGTAGTCAATCGAGGAAACGCGCCTATTTCCAATGAGGCATCCATGCGGGGAGCCACAGCAGCTGCATGTTGTACTCCCGAAACCTGAGGTGCTGGCGCAGAAAACACTGGAGGTGTCTGGCCTTGATCAGATAACCCACTAAGATAAGCAAGAACCTGATTAATCATCTCTGGGGTAGGTTGGGGTGGTAATTCCTCATTCTGCACTTGTTCATTCTGTCCTTCCTCACCCTCTCTTAATACTTCCTCAGTCAGTGGAGGAGGCACCGCCCTAGTACTAGATGGGCCAGGTGCTTCTCCTCTTCCTCTATAGGACGTCCTCCCGCGACCTCTACCACGACCTCTTGCCACTGCTCCTCTTCGAGCTACAGCCCAGTGGCTGGCTCAGACGCATCTTGTCTTGCCGGTGTTGGTGTTGGCGCAGTTGTTGCTCTAGTTCTAACCATCTGCAAAATAGAGTGAAGATGGTAACATACCAATTTGTATCACCTAGATACCAATTGGATCCAAGTAATAGCACGAAAGAAAGAAAGAACGGAATTTTCCTAATGTCCTATAGCCTCTCAAAGAAAAGTAAAGGCGTCCCCCTACCGTTCCTCAAGACTCTACTAGACTCGTTCTTGTGTGATGAGACCAACGAACCTAATGCTCTGATACCAAGTTTGTCACGACTGAAGCGAGAAGCGAGTGGCACCCACACTTATCCTACTATGTGAGTGAACCAACCAATTTAAAACCCCAACATTTCAATCATAACAAACAAAATATAATGCGGAAGACTTAAAACTCATTAATATAACCAATAAATAACTTCTAAAATTTAATACTTATTATCCGAAAATCTGGAAGTCATCACCACAAGAACATTCTATCCTCAAATTACTAAATCTAAGAGTACCTAGGAAGCTAAAAAAAGTTAACAGATTGTCCATGTCCGAACTTCAAGGACATCAAGACATGAATGAGAGAGAATCCAGTCCGAGCTAGGAACAATAGCTCACCCTGAAATCTGACGTGATGAAGACTAGCTAGAGTTGAGGACGAGTTGAAGTCGATGGCACGTTTGCTGCACTCCACAAATAACAAAGAAGAAAATTACAAGTAGGGGTCAGTACAAGGCACAAGTACTGAGTAGGTATCATCGGCCAACTCAAAATAGACAGCAATATATATCGAATAATAACATAAAACCAACCAAATACTTAACAGGTGACAACAACAAGTACCATAACCATTGGCCACAACACCAAGCACATCTATGAGGACTCAAGCCTCCACACCATACTTATTTAGGAATTAGGTTCTTCAAACCTGAGTATATTAGCATAATTCAAGATTCATTCTCTTTACTATCCTCGTGTCGGAACGTGACACTCCGATCCCCTCAATATTCATTCGCTTTACTATCCTGGTGTCGGAATGTGACACTCCGATCCCCTACTATCCTGGTGTCGGAACGTGACACTGCGATCCCCTACTATCCTAGTGTCGGAATGAGACACTCCGATCCCCTAATACTACGTGTCGGTTTTTGACACCCGATCCCCTAATCTCATTAATTTCCAGTTCATCAACCTTCCTTTATGCCAAGACATCATCATTAACAAAGAGGTTTTAAGGTTTAAGATTCAACAGTCTCATCATGCTTATTTTATCACAATTATATAATCACATCATGCAACCACATAATTAAGCATATAGACAACATTACGATACTACCCAATATATGTCAATCGCTATTTAGAGTTTACTATGAGATAGCATAAACCATACCTACCTCCACCGAAGAATCGTTATTAAGCAAGCTATCCCCCAAACTTTGCTTTCCTCTGCGTTCTTCTCTTTCTCTCACTCGTTTCTCTCTTCTTTTCTGTTCTTTCTATTTTTCCTTATTCCAACTCTTTTTATTTTTACCCTAGTCATCATCTAATTAAGTATAAAAGATGGTAAAAGTAACCCACTATTTATTTCAAAGATATCTCCTTTAACCCCCAAGTAATTGAATTATTAACATTAAACCACTAACTTTACAATCATAAGCAGGAATAGTCCAAAACACCCCTTAAAACTTTTAACAGAAATCTGACCCAGTCAGGGTTACGCAGCCTGTGATGGCCCGTCATGTCTGCGATGGTCCATCCTGCAGAGTCGTCACAGACTTCAGAGAGTCAAATTCATTTAAGAGCTTTGTGACGGTCCGTCGTGCCTACGATGGTACGTGCTGCCATGTCGTCGCGAAGTTCAGAGAGTTGATTCCCCGTACCCAATTTTCAGAGTCTAAGTGTTTTGGAACGAGACCCCCTCGATGGTCTGTCGTGCCCATGATGGTCCGTCGTGGGATCCGTCGACCAAGACAGCTATTACCAGAAATAAACTCTACTGCTCAAAACGACTAAAGAGGTCGTTACAGTAAGTATCATCGGCCAACTCAAAATAGAAAGCAATATATATCGAACAATAATATAAAAATCAACCACATTACTCAACAGGGGACAACAACAAGTACAATAACCATTGGCATCAACACTAAGCACACCTATGAGGACTCAAGCCTCCACACCATACTCATTTGGGAAAAAGGTTCTTTAAGTTAAAGTATATTACCATAATTCAAAATTTATTCTCTTTATTCCTCTTGTGTCGGAACGTGACACTCCGATCCCCTAATACTACGTGTCGGTTCGTGACACCCTATCCCCTAATACTACATGTCGGTTCGCTACACCCTATCCCCTAATACTTCGTGTCGGTTCATGACACCCGATCCCCTAATACTACGTGTCGGTTCGTGACACCCGATCCCCTAATACTACGTGTCGGTTCGTGACACCCGATCCCCTAATACTATGTGTCGGTTCGTGACACCCGATCCATTAACATCATTCTTTTAGTTCATCAAGCCTTCTTTTATATCAAGACATCATCATTAATAGAGTGGATTTAAGGTTTTTAAGATTCCACAGTATCATCATTATAATCCATCACAATTTACATAATCAAAACATGCAACAACACAATTAAACATATAGAAGACTTTACAATACCACCCAATAAATAACAATCGCTATTTAGAGTTTACTATGAAATAGCATAAACCATAACCTACCTCCACCGAATAATCGGGATCAAGCAAGCTACTTCTCAAAGCCTTTGCTTCCCTCTTCGCTGCTCTCTTTCTCGCTCGTTCTTCCCTCTCTTCTTTCTCTTTTTCTTTTTACCCTAATTATCATATAATTTAATATGATAAAAGTAACCCATAATTTATTTTAAGTTTATCTCCTTGAACCCCCAATTAAATAAGTTATTAAACTTACCCACTAATTTCATATAGTTTGTCATAAATAGTCCAAAACACCTCTTAAAAATTTTAGCAGAAATCCGACCCAGTCGAGGTTACGCAGCTCGTGATGGCTCGTCGTGCCAGCGACGGTCCGTCCTGCAGGGTCGTCATAGAGTTTAGAGAGTCAATTTTAGCACAGATGCTTGTGATGGTCCGTCATGTCTACGACGGTCCATGCTGCACTTCCGTTGCGAAGTTCAGAGGGTTGATTCCCCGTACCCAAATTTCAGAGTTTAAGTGTTGTGGCACGAAGACACTCGACGGTTCGTCGTGTCATCCATCGACACAGTCAGTTTTTATCACAGTGATACTACTGATCGAAACGACTAAACAGGTCGTTACAATAGATATCAATTTACCCATCGTTCATCCTCGAACGATCACAAGAAGAAAAACAAGGGCGAGAAAGAGTACCTGAATCTGTAAAAAGGTATGGATATCTTTCTTGCATATCAGCCTCCTTCTCCCAAGTGGACTCTTCAACTAGCCGATTCTTCCATTGAACCTTGATGGATGCAATCTCTCTTGATCTCAACTTGCGGACTTCTCTATCTAGAATGGCACCAGGCTCCTTCTCATAAGACAAATTCTCATCAAGAAGAACTGAGTCCCAACGAACAATGTAGTTTCCATCTCCATGGTATCTTTTCAGCATAGACACATGAAATACCAGGTGCACTCCTGAGAGTCCTGGAGGCAATGCCAATTCATAAGCCACCTCCCCCACGCGCTTCAGAACTTCAAATGGACCGATGTACCTCGGACTAAGCTTACCTCGCTTACCAAACCGCATCACCCCTTTCATGGGCGAAACCTTCAGCAAGACTTGCTCCCCCTCCATAAAATCCAAGTCTTTAACTTTTCGGTCTGCAATTTCTTTCTGCTTGTTCTGAGCGGCTAGAAGCTTTTCCTGAATGCAGTTCAGTTTATCTAACAATTCCCTCAGAAGATCGGTACCCCATGGTCTCACCTCAAATGCATCAAACCAACCAATGGGAGACCTACATCTCCTCCCATACAGTGCCTCAAATGGGGCCATATCAATACTCGAGTGATAGCTATTGTTGTATGAGAACTCTGCTAAGGGTAAGAAGTTATCACAATGACCACCAAATTCTATCACACATGCACGAAGCATATCCTCCAAAACCTGAATCGTTCGCTCAGACTGACCATCGGTCTGAGGGTGAAATGCAGTACTTAGATCCAACCTAGTACCTAATTCAACATGCAATGTTTTCCAAAACATAGAATTAAACTGCGTATCTCTATTTGATATGATGGAAAGTGGAACTCCATGCAATCGAACAATTTCTGAGATATAAAGTTTGGCTAACTTCTCGGCATTGTAAGTCACCTTGACCGGAATGAAATTAGAAGACTTAGTTAATATGCCAACAATTGCCCAAATGGAGTCATACTTACCCATTGTCTTTGGAAGACCAACTACGAAATCCATTGAAATTCTCTCCCACTTCCATTCAGGAATGAGCATTCTCTGCAGTGTCCCTCCAGGCCTCTGGTGTTCAAACTTTACCTGCTGACAATTCGGGCACTGAGCAACAAAATAAATAATGTCACACTTCATCCTGCTCCACCAAAAATGTTGCTTTAGGTCACGATACATCTTGGTTGCACCAGGATGTATAGAATACCTTGAACTATGAGCCTCTGTAAGAATAGTGTTAATGAAATCATCAACGCGGGGTACACATACCCTTCCGTTAATTCTGAAAATGCCTTCCTCATCGATTTTTGCTTTTTTAGCCTCTCCTCGCAATACCTTATCTCGAATCCGGATCAGTTTCTCCTTAGTAAACTGCTTTCCCTTAATCTTGTAAAGAAAGGAAGATCTTGCCTCCACACAGGCCAAAAATCCTCCCTTCTCTAGTACTTCCAGCCTCATAAAGTCATTAGCCAGAGTCTGAACCTCTCTAGCCAATGGGCGTCTAGAAACCTGCAAGTGAGCTAGACTTCCCATGCTCCCTGCCTTTCTACTAAAAGCATCTGCCACAACATTAGCTTTTCCCGGGTGATACAAGATAGTGATATCATAGTCCTTCAGTAGTTCCATCCATCTCCTCTGTCTCAAATTCAAATCTTTCTGAGTAAAGACATACTGTAAACTACGATGATCCGTATAGACCTCACACTTTACCCCATATAGATAATGTCTCCATTGCTTTAATGCAAACACTACCACAGCCAACTCCAAATCATGGGTCTGATAATTACGTTCATCCACCTTTAATTGCCTCGAGGCATAAGCAATTACATTATTCTCTTGCATTAGCACTGCACCCAAACCGGAATAGGATGCATCTCAACAAATAATGAAATTCTTACCTTCCACTGGCAGGGTAAGACTTGGTGCAGTAGTCAACAAGGTCTTGAGTTTCTGAAAGATTTCTTCACACTCGTCCGACCATACAAATGGAACACTCTGCTTAGTCAAATTTGTCAGTTGGGAACAAACAGAAAAAAAATCCCTTGACAAATCGACGGTAGTAGCTAGCTAAACCAACAAAGCTCCTTACCTCTGTAACATTAGTAGGTCTTACCCAACTCTTCACTGCTTCGATCTTAGAAGGATCCACTATCACTCCATCCTTATAAACTACGTTCCCCAAGAAGGACACTAAATCTAGTCAAAACTAACACTTGGAGAATTTGGCATAAAGCCTTTTCTCCCTAAACACTTCCAACACAATTCTCAAATGCTCCTCATGTTCTTTCCTACTCTTTAAGTATATAAGTATATCATCAATGAACACAATGACAAAGAGATCCAGATATGGCTTAAAAATCCCATTCATCAGGCTCATGAAAGCAGAAGGGGCATTCGTAAGCCCAAACGACATTACTAAGAACTCATAATGCCCATGTCTGGTCCGAAAAGCAGTCTTTGGCACATCCGTTGCACGTATTTTCAATTGATGATAACCAGATCGCAAATTGATTTTTGAGAAGGTACAAGCACCTTGTAACTGATCGAACAAATCATCGATGCGAGGAAGAGGATACTTGTTCTTAATATTTACCTTATTCAGTTGCCTGTAGTCTATGCACATCCGAAAACTTCCATCCTTCTTATTCACAAACAAAACAGGAGCACCCCAAGGGGATGCACTTGGTCTAATAAAGCCTTTACCTAACAACTCGTGAAGTTGGGCCTTTAACTCCCTTAACTCAGCGGGAGCCATTCTATAAGGGGGTATGGAAATGGGGCGAGTATCCGGCTCCAGATCAATACAGAAAACAATATCTCTATCTGGTGGCATACCAGGAAGGTCTGCAGGAAACACATCCAGAAACTCACGGACTATCAAAACAAACTCAATCGAAGGTACTTGGGAAGTATCATCCTGAGGTGTGCCAAGAAAGCTAAACACTCTTTACTAACCATTCTCTTAGCACGAAAAAAGGAGATGATACGAACTGGAGTGGAAGAGTAGTCACCCTCCCACACTAACAGATCTGTCCCAGGCTTGGCCAACGTTACAGTTTTAGTATTACAATCTAAGATTGAAAAATTTGGAGAAAGCCAACTCATACCCAAAATTACATCGAAATCAACCATTTCTAAGATAACCAAGTCTACACGAGTATTTCTCCCCACAAAAGTCACAAGACAAGACCTATACACCTTTTCAACTATCACATACTCACCCACCGGAGTAGAAACACGAATAGGCATGTCAAGAAAATGACAATGTAAATCAAGACCAGTAGAAAATGAGGAAGATACATATGAAAATGTGGATCCAGGATCAAATAATACAGAAGCAATGCAATCACAAACCAAAAGATTACCTGTGATAACAACATCAGATGTCTCCTCTTGAGAGCTCCCGGGGAAAGCATAACAATGGGCCCTATCACCTGTCTGCCTATTGCCCCTACCATGTTGTGCTGCAGTAGCTCCAGCTTGCCCGCCACCCCGACTGATTTGGTGACCACCATTACCTTGTCCACCACGTCCTCCAGAATGACGGCCTCTCCCATGACCACCTCTATTTCTAACTATTGGGGGTTTGTAACTCTGTTTTGGACAAAACCTCGTAATATGTCCAGTCTCTCCACATACATAACACTCTCTGGAGTCAAGCATAGGTCTCTGTGAGAACGACGGAGTCTGGGGATAACCTCCAAACTCAGAGAAATGTTTACCGGTCTGCGGTGGACCCCCAGCTACAGCTTGCAGTGAAGACTGAATGGGTCGGGCTTGGTAACCTCCTGAACTCTGCCCTCTGGAGTAAGACCCACCAAACTCACCTCCCTTACGGAACTTCTTATATGTCGACGCCAGGGTTAAGTCGTCTGGCTTCACCCCTTCCACCTCTATTACGAAATCAACCACTTCCTGAAAAGATTTAGCTGCAGCAGCTACCTGTAAGGCTGGGATCTGCAAAACTGACCTCAATCCCTTCACAAAACGACGAATCCACTCTTGTGGACTGAAGAAAAGCTGGGTGGCATACCGGGATAATGCACAAAACTTAGCCTCATAACCAGTAACCGACATCTTGCCTTGCTCTAGGCTCAGGAACTCATCCCTCTTCCTATTCCTCAAAGTCCGGGGTATATACTTCTCCATAAACAAGCTAGAGAATGATGCCCAAGTCATAGGTGGTGCCTGTGCGGGTTTACACTCAACATACGATCGCCACCACATTTTGGCATTTGCCTGAAACTGATAGGTCACAAACTCTATGCCAAATCATTCTACTATGCCCATCTTATGTAGAAGCTCATGACAATCAACCAGAAAATCATAGGCATCCTCAAATTCAGCACCCTTGATGACTGGAGGTTTCAACTTCAAGAATTTAGTGAAAAGTTCATGCTGATCACTTGTCATTATAGGCCCTGTACTCAATCGAGGAAACATGCCTACTTCCATTGAGGCATCCATGCGGGGAGCCACAACAGCTGCATGTTGTCCTCTCGAAACCTGAGGTGCTGGTGCAGAAAACACAGGAGGTGTCTGGCCTTGATCATATAACCCGCTAAGATAAGCAAGAACCTGGTTAATCATCTCTGGGGTAGGTTGGGGTGGTAATTCCTCATCTTGCACTTGCTCATTTTCCCCTTTCTCACCCTCTCTTACTACCTCATCTGTCGGTGGAGGAGTCACCGCCCTAGTACATGCTGGACCAGGTGTTTGTCCTCTTCCTCTAGAGGACGTCCTCCCCCGACCTCTACCACGGCCTCTTGCCACTGTTCCTCTTCGAGCTACAGCCCCAGCGGCTGGCTCAGACGCATCCTGTCTTGCCAGTGTTGGCGCATTTGTTGCTCTAGTTCTAACAATCTGCGAAATAGAGTGAAGATGGTCAGATACCAATTTGTATCACTTAGATACCAATTGGATCCAAGTAATAGCACGAAATAAAGAAAGAATGGAATTTTCCTAAAGTCTTATAGCCTCTCAAAGAAAAGTAAAGGCGTTCCCTTACCGTTCCTCAAGACTCTACTAGACTCGTTCTTGTGTGATGAGACCAACGAACCTAATGCTCTGATACCAAGTTTGTCACGACCCAAAATGAGCTGCGGGTGGCACCCACACTTATCCTACTATGTGAGCGAACCAAAAAATCTAAACCCCGACATTTCAACCATAATGAACAAAAATATAATGCGGAAGACTCAAAACTCATTAACGAAAATCAATTTAAATAACTTCTAAAACTCAATACTTATTATTCCAAAACCTGGAAGTCATCACACCAAGAACATCTATCCTCAAGTTTCTCAATCTAAGAGTATTGAGAAGCTAAAATAACAAAAAGGATGTCTATGTCCGAACTTCAAGACATCAAGAGGTGAAGGAGAGAATCCAGCACTAGCCAGGAACAGTAGCTCACCCTGAATTCTGATATGCTGGAGACTGGCTAGAGTTGAGGACGAGTCGAAGTTGATGGCACGTTTGTTGCACTCCACAGATAACAAAAAGAATAATAAAAGTAGGGGTCAGCACAAGGAATACGTACTGAGTAAGTATCATCAGCCAACTCAAAATAGAAAGCAATACATATCGAACAATAATATAAAATCAACTACATTACTCAACAGGTGACAACAACAAGTACAAAAACCATTGGAATCAACACCAAGCACACCTATGAGGACTCAAGCCTCCACACCATACTCATTTGGGAAAAAGGTTCTTTAAGTTTTAGTATATTACCATAATTCAAGATTCATTCTCTTTATTCCTCTTGTGTCGGAACGTGACACTCCGATCCCCTAATACTACGTGTCGGTTCGTGACACTCGATCCCCTAATATTACATGTCGGTTCGTGACACCCGATCCCCAAATACTATGTGTCGGTTCGTGACACCCGATCCCCTAATACTACGTGTCTGTTCGTGACACCTGATCCCCTAATACTACATGTCGGTTCGTGACACCCGATCCTCTAATACTACGTGTCGGTTCGTGACACCCGATCCATTAAACTCATTCTTTTAGTTCATCAAGCCTTCTTTTATATCAAGACATCATCATTAATGGAGTGGATTTAAGGTTTTTATGATTCCACAGTATCATCATTATAATCCATCACCATTTACATAATCACAACATGCAACAACACAATTAAACATATAGAAGACTTTACAATACCACCCAATAAATAACAATCGCTATTTAGAGTTTACTATGAAATAGCATAAACCATAACCTACCTCCACCGAAGAATCGTGATCAAGCAAGCTACTTCTCAAAGCCTTTGCTTCCCTCTTCGCTGCTCTCTTTCTCGCTCGTTCTTCCCTCTCTTCTTTCTCTTTTTCTTTTTACCCTAATTATCATATAATTTAATATCATAAAAGTAACTCATAATTTATTTTAAGTTTATCTCCTTGAACCCCCAAGTAAATAAGTTATTAAACTTACCCACTAATTTTATATAGTTTGTCATAAATAGTCCAAAACACCCCTTAAAACATTTAGCAGAAATCCGACCCAGTCGAGGTTACGGAGCTCGTGACGGCCTGTCGTGCCAGCGACGGTCCGTCCTGCAGGGTCGTCACAGAGTTCAAAGAGTCAATTTTAGGGAAGATGCTTGTGACGGTCCGTAGTGTCTACGACGGTCCGTGCTGCACTTCCGTTGCGAAGTTTAGAAGGTTGATTCCCCGTACCCAAATTTCAGAGTTTAAGTGTTTTGGCACGAAGACATTCGACGGTCCGTCGTGGCCATGGCGGTCCGTCGTGTGATCCGTCGACACAGTCAGTTTTTATCACAGTGATTCTACTGCTCGAAACGACTAAATAGGTCGTTACAATATATATATATATATATATATATATATATTATTTTTAACAATCAAAATAAACTTTTCTAATAAAAATTATATTTATGTTGTTTATTTTTATATCTTTTAAATAAACTTAATGAAAATAATAAAAAAATCAAAATATATTTAATTTAAATTGATAAAATTATTTATGCTTTAAAAATTGGTGTTAAATTTAAATTCGGTCAAAATTACGTGTCTACAGACTTTCAGATTTTTTTAATTAAAAAAATTATGAGATTTGTGCGTTCTTGTTGGTCGATGAATTTTTTAGACAACAATGGTAGATCTTATACAAATAAAAGTGATTGATATATCACTTAGTTAAGTTTTAATTTATATAAGGCTCTGTGATAATATTTTTTCAACTTTTTATATACTACATACTACACATACATCACTACCATATATACTATATTTACCTCTAGTTTAAAATAATTACATATACTATCACTTTTAAATTTTATATCGTATATTTTTAAAATTTAATCAGACACACAAATCCGTTAAATAAGGAATTGAATAATTATCTTAAATCTAAACTCCTTAATTAATGGTCAATTAACATGTCAATTTTTTCTCACATCTGCTGTTTCATCCGTATCCTCATCACTTCCACCAACACTCCTTCTTCCTTTATAATTCATCTTCTCCCTCTTTTTCCTTATCCATTTAGTACATGTTTGCATATTCAAATTAATATTAAACATATAGGTTTGTTTATGTTATTTTATTATTCTCATGTATTTTAATTTTGTATCTGAGGCAAACTTCATAACATTCTTAAGTTCAATTTTAAAAAGTTTTATAAATTAGGTTTTATATTTTTTGAATTTTGTGTTCTCAAACACATTAATGGTTGAACATTCTTAAGATCAGATATTCGCATTAAAGGTATAACATATTAATAATATTATACTAGATCAAACAACTATTATTTTTTCATTTTCACTCATGAATTTCTCATTGCAGGGACTGACTCTTCATCTGTTAATATTCAAGTCGAGAATATATCTAAGTATAGGAACGGCCCAATCAAGATATAAGAATTACACCAAACTTTAATCAAAAGAAAAAATATACCATTAGATGCACATCAAGTGCAACAATTTTAGATACACATCAAGTGTACATGTATCTAGGTAAGAGTTCATGTATCTGATTTTAGATTATATGTATCTATGAGAAAAAATTTCAGATCCTCAGAAAATGGGAGAAATTTGAAATTGTTAACTTTTTTTGGATTAACGATAAGACAAATATTCATTGTCGTTATTTGTTCCTAAATTCGTGTGTTCAATTACATTTCATATTTAGATGCACATAATTATATGTGTGTTTACTATGTATTCGAGATATATGATTTTGAATATAATGTATGAAATTGATAAGTGATACATCAAATTAATAATCGATATATATAAAAGGTACATGAAATTAAAATTAGATCATATAAATAGATACATGAAATTAATTTTATATTATATAAATAGATATATGAAACTAATACTAGACACATAACAAATACAAAAAATTAATATTAGATACTTTTATGAAACATCTGAATCTACTTGTATGATACTCATTTATCTAAGTGTTTTGTTTGTTGGATACATCATATGATAATAATAAATATATCAAATTAATAAATTATATTATTTTAAAATTAATAAAATGAAATTAATCAAATTACATGACCGAGATATGCATATTTATGTGCTTTATTAATAATATTAAGAAATTAATTATTTCAAATAATAATAAAATGAAATTAATTAAATATAGATACACTCCTTGATTTCCACTTTATATTAAGGAAATCAGTAACAACAATTAATTTAAACAAAAAAAATTATATATATGTCAATTTTAAAATTCTCCATCTACATGTATCTCATTGATTCAAACTCATGTATCCTAAGTAAGTATGAAATATAATAGAGGAAGTCATATTTAAAACTATCGGGAATATGAGTAATTAGGACCTAAACTAGTGGGATTTATGTAGTTTGTCCAACTTTATTATCTTCATATAATTCAATTTTAATCGATTTGAGACCCCTCCCTTCATGCACGACTAAATATAAATAATTTATCTCCCGTTTCTTTAAAAAATTCTAATACTCCCTCCATTCACCATTGTTTATCAAGATAAAATCATGCATAATCCATAATAAAATTTTAATATAAGATACAATTTGACAAATATAACCCCACTATTACTCATTATTAAAATGATTTGTACTTTTAAAAACTTGAAAAACACTTTTTTCACATTAAAGTAGTTTTGTAAATTTAAAATGACTACTTTTTGAAATCATTAGTTAGGTAATTATTATGGATGGAACTAAAAAAAGTGAAATTATTTCTTGAATGTTTAAACTGACAATTAATTTTGGACAACTTTTTTTTGGTATGCCTGACAAACAATAGTGGATGGAGGGAGTACCATCTGGACAAATCTTTGCTTCTAACTCTTTTTAACACTTACATCATGTGTTTGTATTATATATTACAGAAACAACTGTTTTATTTTTCGTTTCTCACACGCAGGGGTGTTTGCGAATTGGTGTATTACTATTTTTAGATGTTTTGATTCAATAGATCTGATATACAAATTTTAAAATGTTATACTAATATAAATAATTAGTTTATGACCTATTTTTATTTAAATTTATTTAAGACTTCGTGATGACATTATTGATTGTTTTTGTCATCATACAAACCAAAATTAACCGCTTTAAGCCCCCTCCCCCACCCCCACCCTCACCCCACACACACCCAGACAAAAATTTTTTTCCCTTCTTCTTTTTTTAGTTATTTTTAATACCATCTAAAGGAAACAATATGTGTTTCAAATTCTTTTAATGCTTACATATTATTTGATATTAAATGCTATACAACTAATTGTATTACTATCTCCTTCTCAAATGTAGGGGTATTCGTAGGTTAACATCGTATGATTTTTACGTGTTTTGATTTGATAGATTTTTTATATGCTATGCTAATATCATACATAATGAAATTTGATATGTTTCAACCTTTTTCTTTTTAATTTGTTAGATTTGATATCTTCAATTTGGAGATGAACTTCTTTAGTTCAGATGTAAATAAAAATTTAACAAGACCCCGATTTAACTAAAACCTCATTTGCTTGCACTTAATGGAAATTCAAATCTTAATCATTGACTATCTTATTAAATGTGTTTGTATTCACTTTAAAGTCTATTAATAAGTTTGAATAAATTAGATCTGTGATAAAGTCTTATTTTTCTTATTCAGACCCTTTTAAAGACAATTTTATTTTTTCAGAAAAAATAATTGTGCTCCATATTTTTCTCCTAAAAAAACAAGTCTCTTTCATTCTTCAACTTATTAATTATACAAATTATTTTTCTTAAACTTTTAATTTTTGTTCTAGCTACTTGTTATCAAGAACTAATAAAATTATTATAATTATTTTATTTGATTAAAGTTCAAAACAACTTCATAAATATGTGTTATTGAAATAAAAAAAAGCTGATTACATTTTATATAACAATCATTATTATTATTATTATAATTTATATAAGAAGTCCACTTGGTTCCATTTCATTTTCATCAAAAATAAAATATTTATTTATGATTTAATTATCTTAACACACACACGCAAGTACAAGCGCATACACAATTATATTTAGTGAGTAAATCTATAGACAAGATCTTTATCATTCATCTGTGTATTAAGATGTATTAATCTTAATGAAATAAATAAGGCTTGATACTAAAAAGGAAATTTGCCACCAAGCCAGTATCCCTCGAGTCCTAGCCATGGTTACCAAGACATCGAATTCTTATAACTAAATCGTTTATTTTGAATGATTACTAGCAAGAAATGTGATGAAATAAATATATAAGATCTTTTTACCTTAACGTTTAGTTTGAATCCTCAAAATGAAAAATTAGAAAAAAATGCTTTTCTTTTTGAGTTTTACATGATGCAAATCCCAATCGACCAAACTAATAGGTTTGGATACATCTGGTTATAATAAAATACAATTAATCAGGAAGGGACATATGGATGATCTATTTTTATGGTACATTTATACATAATACTTGAAACATCAATATTAATGTTAGATACATATAAAGACAGAAATGAAAAATGACAGAAAGAGAGTTAGAAATAGTTAACAGCCTCATAAAAATGACTTCAAATTAATAATATGTTTATACATAAATTATGAATTACTATCACTCATCATGTATAAAATATTTACAAGCAATTGATGTTTGGAAATTTTTGATCCTGTAACTCATTCTCCACCGACCTTTTATCCGTATCATCATATATTTCATATATTTTCTTCATCATAGCATGAGAAGTACTCCCAAGCTCAAGATTCTTCATCTCCTCAATCAACTTTGCGTGATTTGCTGAAAAAAAGTGAAAAATCACTCTCATTTTGAACATTATGGACAAATTTTGGCTGAGTTGGAGAAGATGAAGGAGGGGGTTGAGCAAACAACCCGAAATTTGACGTATTTTTTGAAGGAATTTGTTGGGGATTAGGAGAATTTCCATGTCCAAAAGCAGTAGTACTGTAATAGTGATTATGTGATGGTGGTTGTAGTTGAGGGTTGCAAGGAACAATCATCCAATTACCATATGGACCATTTTCAATGATAATGTCTGGATATGATTGAATGTATAAAGGGTATTGATACACAAAGGACCAATTGTACTTCATCTCAGGACAAAGCTCATTTAGTGTATGTGCGAAGAAACAGACTAGTCTGTTACACGACGTGCCAGCTTGGCACGGACTAGTCCTGTACTTCGCAGGGTGTAACCAGTACTCAAAAACTCCATGGCATAATTCACAATTATCTCCCTTTATGCAAGATGCAAATTTATAACCAGGGCAAGGAATTGGCAAATAGTTGTATTTCCTTGGGTCACGTCGATGTGCTTTTTCCCCTTCATGGGTAAAAGGGCAAGATGTCCAATCATGACTGTAAAGTTTTGAGCACTTCTGTACCTTGTAAATGTACATACGAAAATTATCAGACTCATATAAATCTTGACTGATAAGTTTCTGAAATCTTTGAGAATTTGCCTCTTGCCCCACAAATTCTTTGTGAAATGGGGAAGATGCTGAATAATAACTGAAATATCGACTATTTGTACAATCCATTTATTGGGATGGTACAATTGAAGAAATATATAATGAAAATGCAAAGAAAAAAGAAAAATATACTTGGAAACCAATGATATATTCTACACAAATATAAAATCAATTTCTCAAAAATAGAATAAAGAAAAACTTTCTAATGTAGCTAGTATAGAAACTTTATATTTTTTTCCAAGGAGATAATTTCTTGTAGAATATGAGAGTGAGTGTTGAATTGGTGCTTCAATAATGAGGTTATATATAGCTAGAAGAACCAAATGTTATGTACTCTAAGTATACAATAATGTACGTCTAGTTAGTATTTTATCCATCTAAATTTATGTGACACATTTTTTGATAGATTACATTGTAAATTCATTTTACATATATAGATATATATTTCCTTTCTTTTTCGGCTTTAAAACTTTTAGAAGAACCAAATATATTACTAAACTGTCTTGCTAATTTTGGTACTTCCATATTATCAATGTTAGACATATAGGTAATTATTAGGATTTAACTTATATCTATTATATATCTATATAGTATAATTATATTTCATATACAATTATGATGGGTATATCTGTAATTTCGATCGGGTATTTGTGTGAAAAATTTCTATCAAAAATAAGATCCATTCTTTTATGTATTATTGTACATATCTAGTTATACCTACTAACTATCTTCAAAATTTCAAGTATTTAAAATTATATCATGAAAAATACTAATAAAAAAGAAGAGAGAAAATTAGCTTCTTCTCATGTGGATCCTGAACCGATAAATCTTAATCGGTTAAGTAGTGGATTATATGACATAAAAGTCCGATAAATCTTAATCGGTTAAGTGCTGGATTATATGACATAAAAGCTTTAAATGGGGATAAGAAATTAGGTTACAAAATAACAATAAACAATTTGTCATGTTTTGGAAGAAAAAAGCAAAACTCTACAAGGCATCGTAACAACTAAATTAGCCACTTGTTTCTTTTATACAAAATTAGCATCACAAAAATAAGAAGAGGTAATTCAAACATCAAAGAGTTTTTAAAATCGTTTTGAAAGAATTGGTATTATTGATTCCCTAAAATATATTTACTGTGACATTTCATGATAAGTGGAATCAGTAATTAGAAAAATAAAAAAATATAATATCTTATAACAACCTAAATTACATTGATAATATAAATACTTCTTTATAAAATAACATCAATATATAAAAAATAAATTTATCATCTAAAAATAATCTTGACTAGGACAATAGCAATTCTAGATCTAGAGAAACACAAAAGTAAGAAAATTGATTTTTAGTCCTTGAAATTTTAAAAATATTAATTTGGATCCTTACAATAGCTAGATCAATAAATATAAGTTTTTATTTATTGAACTGTGCAATTTTGATTCTTCAGCTAATTGTCATATTCACATGTTCAATGAATTATTAACTAACAAAAATTAAATATCCATGTGTTGGGTTAAGTTGTTATTCTTTGTTTGAGGCAATATGATTATTACAATTATAATATTTTAAATATAAAATATATATTTTTCTATATAAGGAGATCATAGACATATATTTTTTATTTTAGTTAAGGTAAAAATTCTTAATGAAAAATACCAAAGGTCAAAATCATAATTTATCGAATAGTAAAGGTTATAATTATTCAAAAGTAGTGAAATTTCATTTGATGAGAGTAAATATTGATTATAAATTTATAATGGAACATTAACTGGGTTAGGCCGGAATTTAGTATAGCATGCGTAGGTTTGTGGGGTCCAATTCCTTCTATGGTTAAAATAGAATTATCTCAATCTTATGAGGCCTTTATAAAATGTATAAGTAATTATATACTCTATATACCCATGTATAATGTTTGGTTAGTGATTCATACAGATCTGTATTTGTGGATTTTTATTTCAGTTTCAAAGATAATATGTGTATTTATGTTTGATTTATGATTAGTACATATGTGTTTAGTGTACCTGATATGCATAGCTCAAGAACAATCGAAGACAAGAAGATTTAGAAGTGAAAAAGAAGTTTTGATACCAAATTGATGAAACATAAATGAATTAAGACATAAAACTTACCAACAATGGGTGTGAAGGAATCATTGAAATCCCTTTCACTATTAACCAGAGGTCTCGAGTTCGAGCTATGAGTTGATGAATTTCATCATAGACATGCTTTATCCGGCCAGTAGATTTATTCAACCTGAATCTATATAATTTGGCAACTAAATTTCAAATATCGAATAACTTAAAAAGCATAGAATTATATTTAAACTAAAACACATAATTATTTTAATGCAGACTTGATTTTCTATGAATAAATATAAAGAGATGTGATTCTGATTTTATTTTATTTCCTACGAGTTTCTTTTTAAACATAAGTAATTTTAATACCTTTAATAAACTCAACATGACATATGAATAGAGAAATAAATCTTTAATAGATGTAAGAAAAAAAGAAAAAGAAAGCATATCAAAGTGAATTGTCAAGATTGGTGAAGATAAAATATTTGTGTGATTTATTATATTATTATTGTAAAAACAAGAAAGAATGATTAGCTCATGAGACATGAAATGGTATGAGGCATATATCAGAAACTTAATTTTAGAAAACATAAAAGGAATGAAAAAATTCAACAATATAATAAAAAACTTTTTCTAAATTTGCGAAAAAGAAATTCTAGCAATAAAATTAGATCTAGTTTATGAACTCAGGTAACAATTACAAGAGGAGCTCATACCTTTAATGACACAGGACACAGAGATTTCATGATTTGTGGACCGAAGATGTCTTTAAGGAAATCGATTTATATATTAACTTATTAGATGTATCATGTGTAGTGAAACATTTTTTTTAGATATAGCTCTATACGAGGATATCAAAGTAAAGATCAAAGCTTCATATGAACCTTATCAAATTGCAGAAGCCTTGAGCTTGAAGAAGAAGACACTTCCTCTCCGAAGACTTCAAGAAGCCGACATCTTAGTACATATGAGTAGAATGAAGGAGTTGAGAGCTTCCCTAATTTCTTTTGGTTTAAATATTTGTATATTTGTTTCTTCTGTGCTTTTATTTTTCTTTTTGCCAGATTCGGCCTCTTTTCGAACAAATTCATTTAGGATTTTAAAAAAAATTATTGTAATTTTGTCCTAATTACAGATTTATAATTATAATTTTCTTAAATAACTAAATGGTTTGGAAGGAGAGACATGTGAGACTAGAATAGAGAGGAGAGAAGTGAGTGATATTTGGGAGAGAGAGGAGAGAGGCAAAAGAGTTTGAATACCTATTGTCGTTGTTGTATTAGGTTGTATCAAAAATACAATTGATACACATGATTTATATCAAATCAATACAATTATATAAAAAAACTATTGTATTTAGCTACATATTATGAGGCGAGAGAGATCGAGAGAAGTAGGAGACAAGTGAACAAGATCAAAAAAGGGAGGAGAGAAGCGAGCTAGATCAAGGGAAATATACAGAGGCCAGTGAGATCAATAAAGTGAGGATAGAGGATGAGTATGTTTTATATTTGTTGTATCGTGAATACTATTGATACTAAATGCAAATACAATAAATAGAAAATACAAACATAGATTTTTGAATACAATTGATATAAAATACAAATCTCTCACCTAGATTTGATTTAATATAATTGATACATAATAAATTTGATAGAGAATATTAAAACATATTGTATTCATTGTATCATGTTGTAACACCTCAAAAATCGTTTGAGCTAAGACTCAAACCATTCTTTGTTGAGAATAAGATTTTACCGAGGAATTAAGAATTTTCTTAAGTTTAAGGGCAGCTAGATGTAGCACCTTGAATTCCAAAAAGAACTAAAGAGAGTTCCTTCAAGTCATATTCTTTTAAGTTTTGGGTCAATATCAAATGAACATACCTTTTAGCACCAAGATGTTTAGGAGACGCATAAACTATCGAATGAAACGCTTTGAAATCATCTTTTAAACACCGCTGAGTTTGCTAATTTTCGAGCTCATATGAGGTAAATATGTCTGTTTGAAGCCGGGCTATCCAAATAGGGTAAGTTACCCGAAAATATGAATGGTATTTTGATCTTTTCCTTACCCAATGAGCTTAAAACGAATTTTAGTAATATTTTAGGGACAAATCTGATTTGGGTCAGTTTTCATAGATCCAAATACTCTTAGGGATTTAGATGAACATTCATTCAAGTCATTCCTTAGTTCTTTGATATACTGTGGTTTCAGTGTATTATGAATACTTTTTCCTTCAGTGTATTATGAATACTTTTTCCTTAAGTTTAGTGTGTCCAAAAGCCTTTTTGTGCTAATTTTCATATAAGTTTCTCTTTGTTTTGTAGGAAATCTGTCCAAAGCTGAATGCGGAGATTTTGAGAAAAGAAATGCAGAAGAGACCACCTACGGAGCTTATGACGGTCCGTCGTGCTTGTGACGGTCCGTAGGTGGCAGCGTAGTGCAGCTGCTAAAGGAAGATGGGGAAGTCTGACCAAGTGTGAGATTATGAAGCTTGTGACGGTCCATCGTGGCTATGACGGTCCGTCCTGCAGGTTCGTCATGAAGTTCAGAGAAGTGATCCAGTACCCAGATTCCAAGAGTTGAAGTGTTTTGGAACGAAGACCCTCGACGGACCGTTGTGCCTATGACGGTCCGTCATACTTGCGGTCGAGGGGAACGAAGAGAGCAGCAGAAGAAACTGCACAAGTATGGGACGACGGAGTCCATGACAGTCCGTCGTGACCATGACGGTCCGTCGACCCAGCCGCGTTTTGGCAGGTTTACAGTAATTAGAATCCTTGTTTAATTAGGTTTTTGTTTTTTTTATAAATAGTTCGAAAAACCTCGTTTTTTAGATTAGACTCTAGGAGATTAGACATCAGATTTTTAGACTTTTTGTATTAGTGTTGGATTTTGCGATTCTTGACAGTGATTTTTAGATATTAATCAAGCAAACTTTTGGATTTTAATCTTTCTTATTGAAGTAAGTACATGAATTCTTATCTACTATCTTTGAATATTGTGTTATGGCTATGAGTAACTAAACTCCATAACTAGGGTTGTGGGAACCATAGACAACTAATGAGATAAACCCTAACTAAAATAACAATTCTAGATTAGTGTCTTGCATGTATTAATAATTCTTTCGCTTAGAAGTATTTTTAACGGATGGCCAACGTTAGAACTTGCCTTAATGCTACTTGCCGGACAAACCCGGTAGATAATAGGAAATTAACATAGATTTAGTGTATACTATCCAATAGGCTAGTATTGATTGGTACGAGGTAATCACTTAGTCAAATATCGAATACCATGCTTAATATGTGGTAAGGATAAGGGTTAGGATAGCAACACACGTAGCCGGACCAAGGTGCGGAGTGAGATTTTCTGGATGGTGGACCAAGGATTTAGAAATACATAACTTATCACTTTGCATGCAAGATACTAGGAAAGAATTGTTATAGTTAGAATTATAAAGTTATGAACCTGTGGAGAACACGTAAACTCTAGTTACTTTGATTAATTGACTAAAATCCAACTGTCAAAGCTGTTAAGTGTCTCTTTCATGTTCGTTATTTATTTTCACTCATTAAAAATAGAAACCCCCGTTTTATTGTTTTACTTTCCAAGGAAGTCATTGACCAAACAATAGTGTCTAGACTATTTTCCTCGTGGGAACGATCCCAACCTCACTAGTTGGGTTATTTACTTGACACGACCTCTTTACTTCTTATTTGAGAAGTAAGTTTTAGTGTATCAAATTTTGGCGCCGCAGCCGGGGATTATAGTTTTTATATTAACTTGAACCTATTAATATAGTTTAGTTGATATTTTCTTGATTTTACTTTGTTTTATTGTTTTTGATTTCTTTTCAGAACTATCCTCCTTGTATGCCAAATACACGGAGAGGAAGAGAACCCTTGTTTCCCTATGATCACGAGTTAGAGCGTACACTGCGCAATATGAATCGAAACTTAGGAATAAATGATGAGGATCCAAACCAAAACATCCCAGCTGCGGTTGATGTTCATGGTCAGATGTTACCCGATGCTCCAGGTGTACATCAACAGAGGGGACAAAATCTAGTTCTAATGCCCCAAGCATACTACAGAGGGTATGATAACGTAGTAGACTCAGATGGGCCACTTGTCTTGCCCCCTTTACCCACAGGCCACACTTTCGTGGTAACTAGTAGCCTGATGCAAATGCTCACTGCCAGAGGTTTGTTTTCAGGGATACCTTCTGAGGATCCACATGCCCATATAGCTAAGGTAAGGGCAGTGTGTAAAAGTTGTGTGGGGAGGCCTGATTTGGATCTAGATGTAATAGGGCTTAGAGTGTTTCCTCTCTTACTAACGGGAGAGGCGGCTATGTGGTTCACTGAGCTCCCATACAATTCAATCTTCACTTGGAACCAACTAAGGGATGTCTTCTTAGCACGCTACAATCCAATCTCCAAGAAACTAAACCACAAAGACAGAGTGAATAACTTTGTGGCACTACCAGGAGAGTCAGTTAGTAGTTCTTGGGATAGATTCACCTCATTCTTGAGAAGTGTTCAAAATCACCGTATAGATGATGAGTCACTGAAGGAATACTTCTATCGGGAACAGGATGATAACAACAAAGCGGTGTTGGACACTATAGCAGGTGGATCTTATGGAGAATGCCCTTATGCTGAGATTGCTGAAAAAAATTAGAGAAAATATCCCGGAATAACAAAGCTTTGAGTACTAGGAAGTCTGATATAGGGAGAAACACCTTCGCAGTGCAGTCCAATCACAACCCAGCCACAGATGAGATTCGGGAAGAAATGGCTCAGATGAGAACTGAGCTTGGGTTGGTACTAAAACATGTCACAGGGGGTGCAGAAAAGATAATTGCAGTCAACTACTTGGCTAAACCACCACCTCCTAATGATGAGTGCTATTATGCGGAGGCCACTTATGCAGTAAATGAGCAGACGGGGGGTTTCCGATCAAGCTCCCAAGGATCAAATTATGATAATTGGCGCCAAGGTCAAGGGAACCTAGGTCAGAACTATGGTAACTACAACCGTGAGGGTCATTATGTCCTAGATGGAAATTACAACCGCGACAACAACTTTAACAGGGGTAACTATGCTAATAGAAACGATAGGAATGAGCCCTATGTCCCTTCTTAAAATCGTGAAGTTACTCCTACGGATGGTGGAGGTAGTATGGCGCGAGTTGAGGATATGTTGCACAAAATGATGAGGAGGTTCGACACTAGTGATGAACACATTAAAGAGTTGAGGTGTGATTTAGCTAGTATTGGGCAAAAAGTTGATACACATGCAATTTTGATTAAACAGATCGAATCTCAAGTGGCCCAATTATCTGCGACAGTGAACACACGGCAACCGGGCACTCTTCCTAGCAACATTGTCCAAAATCCAAAGAATGATGTGCACTGTATGGCAATCACTACTCGGGGTGGTAGGCAAACCATTGACCCACCTATGCCATCTACTGAGGAAAATGTGAGAAAGGGTGAAGCAGAGGAAAGTAATGGAATAGATGCATAAGTACCTATCAAGGTAATTCCCATGCCTAGGCCACCACCACCCTTCCCTCAGAGATTAGTGAAAAAGACCGAGGATGGTAAATACCGGCGTTTCATAACAATGTTGAAGCAGCTTTCTATCAATGTCCCTTTGGTAGAAGCTCTAGAACAAATGCCCGATTATGCCAAATTTATGAAAGATCTGGTCACCAAGAAAAGATCGGTAACTTTCGAGGATGATGATAGACTGCAGAATTGTAGTGCTATTGCTACAAGATCCCTCGTACAAAAGAAAGAAGATCCTGGTCCGTTCACTATTCCTTGTACAGTTGGGTCATTACATTTTGCGAAAGAATTATATGATCTGGGGGCAAGCATAAATCTCATGCCCCTCTCAATTTACAAGAAGTTGGGTTTGGGGGATCCAAAACCCACTGCGATGCGGCTATTGATGGCTGATCGGACAGTAAAACGGCCTATAGGGATACTCCATGATGTGCTAGTAAAAGTGGAGTCATTCATCTTTTCGGATGATTTTCTTATTCTTGATTGTGAGGTCGATTTTGAAGTGCCTATTATTCTTAGGAGGCCATTCCTTGCTACAGGTAGAACATTAGTTGATATGGAGAAAGAATAGATGACATTTCGGTTGAATAATGAAGAATCAACCTTCAACATTTGTAGGACCATGAGGCAGAGTGGTGAGCTCCAATCGGTATCTGCCATATCCCTGAAAGAAAAGATGAAGAAGGAGACTGAACAGAAAACTGCAACACAAGAGTTTATGGTTGGGGATTTGGTGCTTGTAGACAGTTATGGGGTGCCTTCTCTTCCGGACAAGCTCAAGTCCTAATGGACTGGCCCTTACTCGATTACCCAAGTATTCCCTCATGGAGCAATTGAGTTAAAGCCAAGGAGGGAGTGCGGTTTAAAAGGAATAGAGATAGAATAAAACTCTATTTTGGGCATAAAGCATCGGGGAATAAAGTGATAGAGGCATACCATCTTGATGAAGTCTGAGTAATCAAGGGTCCCCAGTCGTGCCTCGACATTTAATTAGGCGCTTGTTGGGAGGCAACCCAATACTTATAGTCTTTTTAGTAATGGTAGCATTTTTCTACTAATGAGTTTTTAAATTTGCAGGTACATCACTAGGAAATTCTGCAGAAAATTACTCTGCAGCAGTCACTGACGGACACATCAATGGATCGTTGCGCCTGCGACGGACCGTCGTATGCATCCATCGTACCGGGTACATTTTTCTGTTATTTTTAAACTAGGGCACACACGACGGAACCAACGACAAGTTGTCACAACTGCGACGGACCGTCGTCGGGGAACCGTCGTGTGATTAATGAGTTATATCGGACCCGACCCGGCTGGACCCTTTTTCAAAATCAGACCGTTTAAACCCCCCAATCCCTAATTTCACCCCATTCCTTCATTATTCCTCTCATCTCCCCTCTGTTTTCAACTTCCACATTCCCTCGCACCGATAAGTGCCCCCTAAAATTCTCCAACGCCCTTGAGTTATCATCTACTAGTCACAGCTGCTACTGTGGGGGTCTACTTTGCCAACTGAGTAATTGTCCATTTGCTTTTTCTCCATTTCTAAGGTATGTGTCTCTAAATTTATACTCATTTATCTTGCCTTTTTGTTTACTAGTTAGTATTAAGCTTAGTTCCTCATCGTATGTTGGTTACTTTAGACGATTCTGTCTAACCTAGGCTACAAATGTTCGAAATTGCCATGTTTATCACCCTAGACATAGGAGCTTTTGCATTGCTAGTTTCCTAGGTAGTTGGGTTAGACACATGTAGGTCCAAAACACTACAAGGTTGATGTAGGTTCATTGGGGATGCTTAGGGTACCCTCAGTTCTGTCACAGTTATTCAGAACGAGACCCTGATGACGGACTGTCATAACCACGACAGACCATCGTAGGGTCCGTTGCAAAAGCCCTAGCACCCGTGTCCCAACAGACACATGTGACGGATCGTCGTACTTACGACGGTCCATCCTGCACAACCGTTTTGGTTGTGAGAGACCCTATTTCTAAGGGTCTCTCATTTTTTCCCATGTGCTCCCTAATTGACTGATGTGACCTACCGTCGTCTTCACGATGATCCGTCCTGCACAACCGTTCTGGTTGTCAGAGACCCTGTTTCTAAGGGTCTCTCATTTTTTTCTATGTGTCCTTCAACGGACACATGCAACGGACCGTCGTGTCTACGACGGGCCGTCCTGCACGACCGTCATGACGGTCAGAGACCCCTCTCCTAAGGGTCTCCATATTTTTTCCCAAGTGTCCTATGACAGACATCTACAACGGATCGTTGTACCTATGACGGACCGTCCTGCACATACCGTCTTGCTAGTCAGAGACTCTCTTACAGGGTTCTCTATATATGCATAGTCCAAGTAAAACACGACGGACCCTACGACGGTCCGTCATAGTCACGACGAGCCATCACCAGGCCCGTCGTGTGTCACTGTTTCTACAGCAATGACATACTATTTTAATGTTTTATTTCGTATGGTCTCGCTTGTCTTGTTTGCCACTACTTGTACTAATATTGATCCTTTGAAGGTACTATCTACTATGGCACCCAAGCAAGACCGAATCTACGCACGCGGGCAATCAAAGTATGTCGCCCCGTCTACCCGCATGATTATCGGCTCTGATGATGAGCGTGATCCTGAGTATGTGCCCCCAGGAACTTCCACACCTTCCCGTGCTGCACGTGCTCCCAGAGCCACACCCAAAAAGGTGGCGTCCGGCGTAGTCACTGCCTCCAAGTCTGATGAAGAGCGCACACTGACCGGCACACCCTCTGGGTCAGCCACAAATGAGGAAGGAGCATCTGGCTCCTTAGGAGAATCATGGTCCGAGGATGCCTCTGGCTCTGCTGAGGTTACCGCACCCGCCACCGCTGCAGCGTCGGCCTCGTCTGATGAGGTTGACAGTGCAGACTCTACATCGGGCTCACCAGCTCAGGTCCCCACTCTAGCCACAGACCAGCCCAACCGGTAGTGTGTCGACGGGCAGTTTCAAGTCTACTCCGATGCCAAGTTCTTGACTGATAAAGGAGTGATTACTCGAACACTCACTTTGGAGGGGCGGGTACTTACAGGGAGTCTCTCGACGATGCGTGAGATCCACAACCTCTTCACCAGGCATCGCTTGGAGTGGACAACACGTCTGTTGGGACGATACAGCGAAGAAATGGTCCAAAAGTTCTACGCATCCTACTTAACAACTCTCCGATCACAGATTGATAGGCGGGCTGCCCCCGCTAAACAGGACCCACTGGAGCAGGTCCGAGTCCGGGGCGTACAGGTTGACATTTCCCTGCCAGCCATCCGCCGGTTTCTATACGGCGAGAGTAATGATGATACTCGGACCCCCCTCACTGCCAAGTTTGACTACTGCTGGCAGATAGTTAAAGATGGCCAGTTCTTGCGCGAGCCATCACTGAGAGACACCACCAAGAGGTGGATGGCCCTGCACTTGTCAGTAGATGGAGAGGGTGCCGATTGGGTGACTGAGCCGAAAGTGGCCATCAAGAAGGCCAACCTCACGTTAGCAGCAAAGTTCTTGTGGCTGCTTTGTCCGTCACTACCTTTCCCCCATAGCTGCTGATAATATCGTTACCTGGGATCGAGCAGTGTTTATGGCGGCGATGTAGCCGGATTCTAGGTGGACTTCGCATGGCTTCTCCAGGAAGTCATGCACGAGAGGGCATTCAAGGTCACTACTACCTACCCTTTCCTGTGCATGATCTTTACCCTTTGCAGGTTCGCAGATGTGCCCATATGGCACGTAGATCAGCTTAAGACCCCACAGGGCACTGTTGACATCGGCCTCATCAGAGACGAGGCCAATGAGTTGGCTCCATGCAGAGGGCCCCGTCCAGAGCTACCCCCACTTGCTGATGATGTTGCTGATACGTTAGCCCAGGCCAAAACAACTACACAGGCATCCACTGACACTACCCCGGTCGAGTCTACCCCGGGTAGTAGCACAGCCCCGAGCTCCTCTCGCACAGTCCCTCTACTGGCACTGGTCCCGCTTGCAATGGTCCAAAAACTAGAGGCACAAATGGCCACTCTTCTTCATCATATCCAGCTGTGGATGCAGAAGTCGATTACTAAGTCCGAAGAGCGCATAGAGAGGAAAATGGTGCAGTTTTACAGAGCGGAAGATCGCTGAGGTTAACCAGCGCCTGGACGCCTTTGATTTGAGAGTGCTAACCGACCAGCCCCTCCGGTGGATGTGTTGACTCTTCAGGCTGCAGTCGATAGTCTTCGTGTAGACATCGACACGATCTTAGAGGCTAGGGTGTCGGAGTCTGAGGCCCCTTCTGTCGAGCCTGCTGAGGACACCGTGTTAGCGGCCCTTTTTGCTACTTCTGACATTCCACCACCTCCCCCTTGAGAGAGTGTCAAGAGGCGTAGGGGTCGAGCAGAGGACGAGGCGCGAGCACGGAAGAAGGAGCGCTGAGATATAGAGGCTGCGAGGAGAGCCTCCCTTGCTGAGGAAGAGGCGCACCAAATGAGAGCATCTGAGTTAGCGGCTCGGGCGTCTAGCTCCCGCACTGTAGAGATAGCAGGAGGCACTACTGATGGTGCGGTTGTTTCAGAGGACACCACTAAGGGTGTCCAGATAGCAGAGGTAGTGGGTTCCGGGAAACTGGACCGGCCATCTTGTTGATCGACGGCGCTTTGCGCCATATGTTTGCTTCACCTACCACTCTAGTGTTTACATTTTTATGCATTGGGGACAATTGCATGCTTTTTTGTTTGGGGTGGGGTAAATGGATAGTGAGTGTTAGGGTGAAGTCTGATTAGCCCAATTCACTATCCTCTTTTGGGGTTTTCTTGCCTGTGTTCTTTTCCCCCAAAAGACTGATTACTTTTTCTGTTGAACCGGCATGTTTATATCTTTTGTACTTAGTTTAATTCTGGAGCATGATGGCTAAAATGATATCCTGATAAACTGGAAAATAATGCATGACTAGGCATAGTAACGGATAATTGTGTGTCTCTAAGCATGAAATAGAGTTACATTATTGCATTACCCTAAGTCTTAAATTCGAACTAGGTGTTTGATAATCTGGTATAGTGATGAGATGTCAAGTGAGAGTGAGGAAATTTGAATAGTCCACTATTGGTACTAAGCTAGAACTTTCCTGGTTAGTCCCGCTTAAAGTAAGCTGTAATAGACAATTAGGAAAGGATCATAGGCCCTTATTCAATATAGCCCATTTCTAGCCTAAATAAAAGAAACCAAATGAATTTTATCCTTCCTTGATCCAAATAATCTGAGCTTAAAATTAGACCTTTCTTTTTCACCCCAATTGATCTTTTCTGGGAACAATGTGTTGGCCCTGGTCTCTCCTTTGAAATGTGCACCTCAGCTTATGCCAAAAGCATAAGTTAAGGGTGGCTAATGCATAAAAAACCTTCGTTATGGCCCTGACCCAACTTTGGGTGTTGTGTACCTTGACTCATGGCAAAGTTTGCCATGAGTTGAGGGTGGCTACTATGAGGAATGCTCTAGAAAGTGGGGTTGAATGAACAAAGAGAGAGAAAGAACAAAAGTAAAGTGACTCAAGAATTAGTTGAAAAGAAAAGTAAAGAAAAATAAAAATACACAAGAAATACAAGCAAGAAAAAAGAAGAGAGTCACTTACACAAATAAAGAAAGAAGAGAAAATAACAAGGTGAAATAACATGAGAAACTGGGTGAGATAAACTGAGAGACAGTGGAAGGTTTAGCCGATATTTCAAGGAGGGCAAAAAGTCACTAAAGTATACCAAAATATATCTTACCTGACCCCGAGCCCATGTTACTAGCTAAAAAAGTCCTATCGTGATCCTAAGGGTTGTATAGCGAACTTAAGGCAGTGAAAATAAGGGTAAGCTTATGGCAAAAGGTATGAATGAGTGTGACTTTGTTTTGAGAGCGAGTGTTAAAAAGTAATCCTTATACTCAAACATAAACCATTGTGTGAAAAAGGAGGATTTTTTTTTAAAGTGAGGACACTAGTTGCAATACAAGAATTGTTAGCACTTCGGTGAGAAATTGAAGAGGACAGGTGTTAGTGCATGGTGAGTCTGTGTCATGTTCTGATCCCACAAAATTCAAGCCTAATAGTGATAGCATGCATAGATTTGATGAGATAAATCGGGATTGATAGCCAAATAATTTCAAAGGATAAAACATGGATACTATTGTACAAAGATTCGGTAGTGAGTCATAGTGCATCGCTTGAGGACAAACAAGAATTTAAGTTGAGGGTGTTGATATAACATTGTTTCATGGTATTAATAATACTTTTTCCTTAAGTTTAGTGTGTCCAAAAGACTTTTTGTGCTAATTTTGTTATAAGTTTCTCTTTGTTTTGCAGGAAATCTGTCCAAAGCTAAATGAGGAGATTTTGAGCGAAGAAATGCAGAAGAGACAAACTACGGAGCTTATGACGGTCCTTCGTGCTTGTGACGGTCCGTAGGTGGCAGCGTAGAACAGCTGCTGAAGGAAGATGGGGAAGTGTGACCAATTGTGGGATAACGAAGCTTGTGACGGTCCATCGTGGCTATGACGGTCAGTCCTGCAGGTTCGTCGTGAAGTTCAGAGAAGTGATCCCAGTACCCAGATTCCAAGAGTTGAAGTGTTTTTGAATGAAGACCCTCGACGGACCATTGTGCCTATGACAGTCTGTCATACTTGCCGTCGAGGGGAATGAAGAGAGCAGCAGAAGAAATTGCACAAGTATGGGACGACGGAGTCCATGACGGTCTGTCATGACCACGACGGTCCGTCGCGAGGTCCGTCGAACCAGCCGCATTTTGGCAGATTTCCAGTAATTAGAATCCTTGTTTAATTAGGTTTTTCTGTTTTTTATAAATAGTTCGAAAAACCTCGTTTTTGAGGTTAGACTCTAGGAGATTAGACATCAGATTTTTAGACTTTGTGTATTAGTGTTGGATTTTGAGATTCTTGCAAGTGATTTTTGGATATTAATAAAGCAAACTTTTGAATTTTAATCTTTCTCATTGAAGTAAGTACATGAATTCTTATCTACTATCTTTGAATATTGTGTTTATGGCTATGAGTAACTAAACTCCATAACTAGGGTTGTGGGAAGCATAGGCAAATAATAAGATAAACCCTAACTAAAATAACAATTCTAGATTAGTGTCTTACATGTGTTAATTATTCTTACGCTTAGAAGTCTTTTTAACGGATGGCCAACGTTAGAACTCGCCTTAATACTACTTGACGGACCAAGGAGGTAGATAATAGGAAAAGAATTATGAACATAGATTTAGTGTATACTATCTAATAGGCTAGTATTCAATTGTACGAGGTAATAACTTAGTCAAATATCGAATACGATGCTTAATATGAGGTAAGGATAAGAGTTAGGATAGAAACACACGTAGCCGGACCAAGGTGCGGAGTGAGATTTTCTGGATGGTGGACCAAGGATTTAGAAATACATAACTTATCACTTTGCATGCAAGATACTAGGAAACAATTTTTATAGTTAGAATTATAAAGTTATGAACCTGTGGGGAAAGAATTGTTATAGTTAGAATTATAAAGTTATGAACCTGTGGGGAACACGTAAACCCTAGTTACTTTGATTAATTGATTAAAATCTAACTGTCAAAGCTGTTAAGTATCTCTTTCAAGTTCGTTATTTATTTTCATTCATTTAGAAATAGAAACCCCCCTTTTATTGTTTTTACTTTCCAAGGAAGTCATTGACCAAACAATAGTAATAACCGGTTGAAGTTAAATCTAGACTATTTTCCTCGTGGGAACGATCCCAACCTCACTAGTTGGGTTATTTACTTGACACGACCGCTTTACTTCTTATTTGATAAGTAAGTTTGAGCGTATCATTCTTTTATGTTTTAGGTCAACTTCAAACGACCATAACTTTTTAGTAGAATATGATTTATGAGACCCATAAGGTATCAAATGAAAGATACCTGAGCCCTCTTTTTAATGAGGCCGAGTTTGCTAATTGTTGAGATTGTATGAGGGAGATACTTCTTTTTGTAGTCAGTTTATCCATTTAAGGAAAGTTACCCGAAATTTGGATGGGTATTTTAGTCTTTTCCTTACCCCCACTTACTCTAAATTTGAATTACACCCCATTAAGGTTCTTAAGTGATTAGAACCACTTTGATTCATCACCAAAGCATTTAGGGTTTTAGAGAGAAGTTTCAAGAGGATAAAAAGTTCATAGTTTCAAGCGTTCGTTCAATAAATTTAAGATTTCACAAGGAATCTTGTTCTATGAGATATGTAAGCTTACATAGTGTCGAGTTATTTTCCCAACACGCCAATAATAGGTTTATCCTAAGAATTTCATCCACGAGATTGAATATGTTGATAATCTTGTTTAGTTCCTGAGGTTTTGTGCACTATTCTTTGATAATGAAGTTCTTCTTGAGTCTTGAGGTGAGAGTTGCAAATTTCTTGACTAATATAAATAGTGGAGGATCCACGATTTAAAGGTTGTGGGTGCTCACTTCCAGGTGTAAAATTCGCTGGAAAAAATTAAAAAAAAAGAAATGCTACTGGCGGGATTCGAACCCTTGCCAGTGGCTGCCGAGGTTTAAACCAGCTCCCCCACATTTGCTTTTGTTCTATGGGTGCTCATTTAAATTATAATAACATATGTATCATATTTTCTATATATATATATATATATATATATATATATATATATATATATATATATATATATATATATATAATTTGAAATCAAAGGGTGCTCGAGCACCCGCGTCTGGCTTAGTGGGTCCGCCCCTGAATATAAATATAATAAGGATCATATTTAAATATTTCAATCCATCATTCTCTTCTCTCTTAAACCCTAGGTCAAACCCCTAAGGAAAAAATCAAAATAGAATACTCCATTCAAGATTCTTTCAATCTTTTTTCAAGATTCTTTCAATCATTAATCAAGATTCTTCTTCAATGTAAGTCCTTCTCCAAGAATTTTAGTATTTCCAACTCAAATTCCTTCGTACAATTTATAAATGAATAATGAAAATCATAATTCTTGGTCATAGAGATTTGAAGAAACTAATTCAAGAATCTCAAGAAAGATTTTCTTGATTGTTTACCATCAAGCTAGGGTTTCACGATTCTTAATCAAGATTCTTCAAGAACCTTGTTCTTCGAGGAATGTAAAACTATCATAGGGTTGGATTAGTTCTTCCTCATGCCTTATATCTACTTTCAGATAAGTGAAGAGTAGTCTAGGATTCTTTTCCAAGATTTGAATATTCTTGAGATAACTTGATTTTGTGTTATTGATTTCAAATTTTCTAAAAATTATTCTATTCCTAGTTATTGAGTTTCCATATTGTTATTGAGATCCAAGAGTTGATTTATTCATGTTTATTTTTCAGTATGAACCCTATTTGAGTTATAAATCTTGAAAAGTTTTTTTAAAAAGACAGCACTCGAGTTCTTATATAGTGTTTTTAGGAAGTAAAAATCAAAACAATAAGACTCGTATACATGAGTTCATATTGTTATGTCGACCCTCGAGTCAAGCTATTCATGCTCATAAATTTCGCATGGACTACATAAGTTGAGTATCTTTGAGAGGAATAGTATCTTCAAGTTCTATGTTCTTAAGTATTGAGTTCCTAATCATTTTGAGATTATATTTCTAATTGTGGGACTACTACATGTTACCCATGAAGGTCCTTACGTAAGTTGTTCATTCCCGTAATTCCGCATGAACCCTATGAGTAGAGTCATGTTGAGATGAGAAGTATCATTGAGTCCTTGGGTTGCGTAGTTCATGACCATAATTGTGCATGAACCGTATTTTGATAAGTCTTTTACAATCGCTATAAGCTTTTCTTAAGAATTGCGCACTTGAGTTTGAGGAAGAGTAGAGTCAAGTTTCATTTTCTTTAAAATGGTATATGGGAAAAAAGTATTCCAAAAGTGTAAATGTTTTTACACTTAATATGAGAAGAAACACCAATTTTGTAAAGAGCTTTGAGCAGTTTTTAGTACCATCTCTTTTAAGAGAAATATTTTTGAGTGATAATCTCAAAGCACATAAAGAGTTATGTTTTTAAAAACATATTAGCTAGTATATTTTGGGAGTAGTATTGAGCACCGATATGTGGGAGATTTCATACAACTCACAACCCCCACAAACTATGTAGCCAATGTGGGTAGAAAGAGTTATACTTTTTAAATGATTCCTTAATGTTTTTTTGCATAGACTAGTTGATCCACTTAGTAGTAGGTTCTATTCCACGACAAAGTATATGATAGTTCTGGCAGCGTGAGCTAGACACTGTATCATCACATAACTCATAGTGATGGTTTTCGGTTAGAGAATCTCACATAGAGTTATATTTTATTTATATATACAAACTGAGTTATTATTGTATTCTTCAATACCTTGAGTTGCTACATGCCGTATTAAAAACTTCAAATACATTACATATTTTATTACTGATTTATCTTGAGATGAGTATTAGACTTGAATGTATTATTTTTGATATGAGATCTATTTCTCAGAGTTCAGTTTTACTATGTACCACAAAGTTGAGTCTCTTATTATTGAGTTGAACCATGTTTCACAGAGTTGAGTCTCTTATTTTTTAGTTGAACTATGTTACATTGAGTTGAGTGAGTTGAGAAGAGGTAAGTATGTTTCTTTTCCAGCAGTTTAAGCTTATGTTTATGTTTTGGAATTCCCTTACATGCTCATGTACCGAACCATTTGGCATGCAACGGTTCATGATGCAAATACAGGTATTCAATATCATTAGCAGGTGTTCCGTTTATGTCATGTGAGATTCCAGTTAGCTTTGGTGAGTATTCTTATATTTCGGAGGACTTCACTTTTACATTATAGTTAGTAGTTTTGAAATTTCGTTGGTCTTGTCCTGATATATATCTATAATAGTAGATGCTTCATAGACAAAGTTGAGTAGTTTTAGTATGTATCTGTTTTGAGTTATTTTTACAAAATCTGAGTTCATCTATTCAGTACTGTTTAGAATTTTTCAAACTTAAGTATTTGAGTTATTTAATTTATTTTAGGTTTAAGATTTCGTATGCTTGAGTTAGTCTTCCACCTGTAGTCAACTATGATGAGAGTTTGCTTGGGGATCAATAGTGGTTCTCGAGCGTCAGCAACGTACAGGGTGTAGACTCGGATCATGAAAAATTGGGTATCAGAGCACAGATTTCAAGTGTCGTAGAGTATCTATGAAGCCATGTTAACCAGGATCTTTTTTATGACTGTGAGCGCCCCACTTCTATTAATGAGGAACTACTAATATTTAGAAAAAGTCCCTTCTTTCGTAATCTCAATCTTGCAATAGATTTATGTTATAGAGATTTATTCTAACTCGTGCATTCTCATATGCCTTCGACTACCCTTCATACTAAAAGTGTTAGAAAATAAAAGTTAGTTCTTTAGCAATGAGTTACTCTTAGAAAAATCTTGAGGAAGTCATGATTCTCCAGTGGGGCCTGAGAGAAGCCCAGGAGTGTGAGTTAAGTGTTGAGTTTCAAAGGAATTCACTCATGTTCGTTTGAATCGTGTGTTAAGCTAAAAGAGATTTGTACTCTCTTTTTTAAGCCTTGTTTCAAGTAAGATCCTTTTGAGAAAGTATGATTAGAGCTTGAGTAGTATTCTTATCCCAAAAAGGTAGCATAAGTTATGAAATTACAAGGAGTAGTAGTGAAAGTGCCTAGAGTAAGAGGAAAGTATGTAGAGTTTCAATAATCTATGAAAAGGGAGATAGTGGTTAGATAGATTATGTTATTGCAATCATGCACCTAGTCAGTTATAAGTCATGATTTCCTTTATTAGTGAAATAAAGAATAAAAATGTTGTAGAGATTTCTTGATATAAGGATGAGTAATAGTTACTAGTCATGATGAGATAAAGTATATTGTAACCAATATAGAGTTGATGTCGATGTGCTATCCTGTTAGAGGATACTAAATATTTGTGCTGAATAAGTGAACAGCTTATTCATGAAGTGATATATCTAAGCTAGACTTATGATTTTTTTGAGAGGGTCATTATGTTCCAAATGTTATAAAACCGATTAAGTAATGAGGTATAATAAGTGAGCAAATAGTATTTAAGTTGTGAAAAAGGGACGCAACCAATTTAAAGATGATGGAATAGGTTTATAGCTTCCAAGTGTTAGCTTTATATCTAAGGAGGAGGTGATAAGATTTTAAATCAAGTCAAGTGTTTGAAAATGAGATAGTAATGAGCTCAAAAGTGTATGGGAGATATCTTTCCAGAGGTCGTTTTAGTAGTTGAGTATTGTTAGAAGGATAAGGCTAATGATCTTACGGTGATAATGATGGTGTGATAATTACATTTGAGGTTATAAATGAGGAGGAAGAGGAGGATGAGGTTTTACCATGAGAAATAGTCAAATGAGAGACCTTTGTTGCTTTCAAGTAGTAATGTAGGAAATTCTAGTTGGTATGGCAGAGAAGATAAGGGAATGAAAAATACATAAGTAAAATCTTAATTCCTCTTCATGGTATGGTTCCAATTGGGTTGAAGGAATTGAAAGATCCGTTACACGATTCATTGATCAAGGGGATCATTCACCCTAGTGTTTCTCCATGGGGTACTCATGTGTTAATTGTGAGAAACAAGGATGGGCGATGAGTATTAATTATCCACAATTGAACAAAGTGATAGTGAACAACAAATATTCTCTTCTTCGTATTGATTACTTGCTAGATAAACTTCAAGGTGCATTTCTATTTTCTAAGATTGACTTGAGGTTTGGTTAGCATTAGTAGATGATTACAACTTTAGACATCCGAAAGACAATTTTTGGCACTCGTTATGGACTTCTTTGCGACAGTGTTCACTGATGATATGTTGGTCTACTCTAATATTGAACAAGATCACAATTTTATAGTTAAGGAATTTACTCCAGAGATTGAGGGAAGAGAAACTTTATCCGAAGTTTCCAAAGTTTAAGTTTTGGCTTGATTACGTGGCACTTTTGGGACATGTGGTATCCAAAGAGGGTATTAGGGTGGATCGATCAAAGATTGAGGTTGTTATAGGTTGGACTATTCCTACGTTAGTCAGTGAGATCCATAGTTTTGAGGGACCTACAGTCTATTCCTGACTTTTTTTACATAATTTCTCCAACATTATATCTTTTTTGACTAGATTGAGTCGACAGAGTATGAGCTTCATGTGGTCTAATGATTGCGAGGCGAGCTTTCAAAATCTCAAGACCTTGTTGACATTGGCTAATATTCAACTTTAGTCGAGGAGGATGTGGACTTTACTGTTTATTGTGATGCTTTTAGATTCATGTTAGGTTTTATTCCGATGTAGAAAGGTAAGGTGATCATCTATGCTTCTACGTAGTTGAAGAAACATGAGAGGAACTACCCTACCCATGATTTAGAGTTGGTAGTTATGGTGTTTTTGCTTACGCCATGCGACATTATTGTGTGGGGTTTACTGTGAGATCTTCAAGGATCATGGGAGTCTTTAGTACACTTTTAGTTAGAGGGATTTGAACATTGAACATTGTATATGTCTTGAGCTAGTAAAGGAACATGGTATCACCATCTTATATCATCCATGAAAGGACAATGTGGTGGCCGATAATTTGAGTAAGAAGACTTCTTGCATTGGAAGTCTTGCCACTATCAAAGTTGAGTAGAGAACATTGGCTAGAGATGCTCAGAGGTTAGCCAGCAGTCTCGTTCGATTACAAATTTTCTAGGAGACATATTTTATAGAGGCTCATTCTTCCTTAGTTGTGTAAATTTGTTAGTGCAAATTTTATGATGAGAAGTTGTCTCATTTGACACAAGGTGTTGATGGGGAAATCCAAGGAGCTTGACCTATATATTATGGTGTTTCATGATTGGGGGGAGGATTTGTACCCAAGACATGGAAGTTTGTTAGATAAATTCTTGAAAAGGCCCATTGTTCTCGATATTCTATTCATCCTAGAGAGGCAAAGATGTACCATGATCTGAGCAAGCTTTATTAGTTTTGTATAATGAAGAGAGATATTGAAGATTTTGTTTTGAGGTGTTTGACTTGTCAACATGTTAAGTGTGAGCACCAGCAGCCCGAGGGTATATGTCAATGGATGCCTATTCCTACTTGGAAGTGTAAACGAATCACTATGGACTTCGTTGTAAGATTACCTACCACGGTGAGTAGTTATGACTCCATTTGAGTGGTTGTTGATAGGTTGACAAAGTTAGCCCTTCATTCTGATTCAAGTAAGGAATATGGTAGAGAAATTAGTTGAGCTTTAAACAAGTGAGATTATGCGAATACATGAAGTCCTAATTTTTATTGTTTGTAATCAAGGTTTCTTTTTTATTTCTTTTTTGTTGATGGAATTTCAACATGGTTTGAGTATTTTGTTAGATATGAGTACAACTTTTCATCCTTACAGAGATTGTTAATCCAAAATAATGATTGAGGAGTTTGAGGACATGCTCTTACCTTGTGTGATAGATTTTTTTTGTTACATGGAATCAACATATGACCTTAGCAAATTTTTCTTGCAACAACATTTATCACTAGTATTTATATGGCTTCTTTTAAGGCGTTCAATGACAGATAATGTAGATCTCCGATTGAATGGTTTGATTTTGTTGAGATAGATTCATTAGATATATACTTGCTTAGAAATGTGATGGAAAAAGTTTGTATGATCTAGGGTAGACTGTTTTCAACCTAGAGTCGTCAGAAGAGTTGTGCAGATCGGATAGTTCCAGCTCTAGTGTTTAAGGAAGGTGATCATTTTGGCTATGAGTGTCACCCATGAAAGGTATGATGAGGTTCGACAAGAAGGAAAAGCTAAGCCCTAAATTCATTATACCTTTTGAGATTTTGAGCCAAGTGGGAGATGTGGCATTTATGTTGGCCTTGCCACCTAGATTGTCAGTTGTTCATCATGTGTTTTGTGTCTCTATGCTTTGAAAGTACATGTCGTATAACTTTTATGCACTTTCTCCTGATTCATTTGAATTGGGCCTATACTTATCTTTTGAGGATGATCCTTTAACTATTTTTAATGGACAAGTATGGAAGCTTAGAACTAACAAAATTGCTTTTGTAAAGGTGTAGTGAAAACACTGTTTAGTTTGTGGGGCGACTTGGGTGGCAAAGTCCGATATATGTGTCAGATATACTCATCTATTTGAGGCTCCATGTAAGTTCTTTTGCCATTATTTTTGGGGTTGAACATGTTTTTTTTTAGTGGTGGATAATGCAATGAACCGGTTGGTCATTTCTGTTTTTATGAGAAATTTACTATTTTGCCCTTCCTATTATCAACCCCGAGTCTTTTACGATTGATCTTTGAAAGTTGGTTTCCAAGTTATGAGTAAAAAGTTATGTATTTTGTAAGTTTTGAGTTTGAAAGACGTACATTGCATAAATGTGGTTTTAAATGTCCTTTGGAGTTTATAGTTTCATAATAGAATTCATTTATTCAATTAGTCCTGGAATATAGAATCTAATATATGTGTATTGTAGATTTTAGTTTAGAGTTTTTTTAGTATTTAATGTCCTAAGTTGTAAAATTATGGAAGTTTAGCCTTTGGGTTGACTTTTATCGACATTTGGGGTTTAGATGCTCGAATGAAAATGCCGAGAGTTTTATTGGATTCTAGAGATGATTTTAGGACTAAGTGAGGTCTTTGTTTATTTTTGTGAGGTTTCGAACTTGTGTTAGACTTTTTAGGCGTTAAGTTAGGTTTTTGTGTTTACCACATATGTCAGGTCCAGGAAATCTTAGATTCGTGTTACAACAGTTCAACTGAGTCAGTTTTTTTTAGTATAATCAATTTGCATATCTGGTTTCTATGTACGTGATTTTGAACGAATCTCAATGTTACTTTTGATGTTTTGAGAGTTGGCTGGTTATTTTGATTTTGTGTGTCTTGCGATTTCAAGTATAGCATAAGTGAGACCCTATTCACCTAAGTGAAGGGTCTTAGTTAAGCGGGGTTTTCATAAGTGAACCATGGGTCAATATCACAATATTTGTAAAAGCTAGTTTTAGTTCTCAAAAGAGAAAGTCCCCCACTTATGCGAGGTTCACTTTTATCAACCAAGAGTAACTTTTTTGATATTAGATTAGTGATTTTGACATGCAATTTTGGGGATCCATCCCTTTCTCCATTTTTGAGTTTGGAAAACCCTTTGTTGCGATTTTTGAAAGATTTTCTCCTCTAATTCATTTGGGTAAGCTGTTATTACCGTAAGATGTCAGTTTCCTTTAGTTATTTATGGATTCAAACAGCCAAATTCGAAAAATGGCAAGGTTTTGCAAGAAAATGAGTTTTGATAAAAAATGGTGATTTTAAAGTGATTTTAAATCCTTTCTTGGAATGGTTTTCACCATTGAATTCCTAAAGCATTAAACAACATTTTCTAGTATTGTTTTCTGGATTCGAACCTTCTTTTGGAAAATGGATTTTCAGTTGATTGACCCATTTCTCTAAATTATTAATATGGCTATTGTTGTTTCTGAAAAGTGATTGTGAATACTTGATTGTTATTGATTATATGCCTTTCGAAGTGAGTCGTAAAGGGAAAAGTCAAGCTTTGAATTGATTGAAGGCAAGTGATCTCTTAACCATATTAACTTAGGAGAATTTTTTATTTCATTTCATTGTATATGTATTGGTAAGTAAGTAAGCGAGAATGAGGTTAATGGTTTACTTGATCCACTTTATTATTGTTAACAAAGTAAAATGGGGAAAATGAAAAGGCTTCTTGATGTTAATAATAAATTGTGAATTGTTGTATTGTGGCCCCTATTTGATAGATTGGTCACTTAATTGAATGCATGAAAGTGGACTTGAATGATATGAATTGTTGTCTCGTCGTGTGGTGTGATATTGTTTGTGTGTAGTGAGTATTGAACACCATGATGAGACACCTGATATAACCAAAGGAAAAATGTTCCAACTAGTGATATGACTGTCAAAGGGAAAAAGTTTCGGCAAGTGATATTTTATTATAAATCCTAAGGGAAATAGTTTTTGCTAAAGTTATGAATGCTGAAGGAAAATAGTTCTGAGAAGTGATAATTTGTGATAAATCCAAAGGAAAATGGTTTCGTCTAGCAATATAAGTATCGAAAGAAAATGGTTTCGGCAAGTGATATTTGTGATAAAGCCAAAGGGTAATGGTTTCTGCTAGATATCTAAATGCCAAAGGAATATTGTTGTGGCAAGTAATTTAATCTGATAGCCGAAGGGAAATGGTTTCGGCTAGTGACATAATGCCGAAAGGAAATTATTCCGATAAATTTTGAACTTTGTGATAATTTACATGATGTATATATTTGAATTTTTTAATGTATCAGATTGAACTACTTGATGTGCCTTATTCATTTATTTTATATGTGAATTGATCATGTTGATATTTGTGATTGAAATGCCTAGTACTAGAGAGTAAATGATTTAATACTTACACGTTGTGGAGATTTTACTATTGGTTTATGATCTTTCATCCATGTGACTTGAATATTAAACAACTGTTAGGTTGGGCTGATTTATGAGCAGATTGTAGTTTGAGGAGTTTAGTTGGGATGGAAAGGAGTATTCCATTCTATCTAGGTTTCCTTGTTTATTTGGTACCGTGTTGGTGGTACTCACCTCTTCCTTCTTCACTTGTGTAGGTTCTGAGCCCGGATCCGTGTTCTATATTTCTTCTTCTCGTGACGTAGAGGGTCGTTAAGGACTTTTGAGGTACATGCTCATCATCTTAATGGGTCCTCTTTTCCTTTTATTATGTTTTATTCTATTTGAGAAGCAAAGACATGTAAGACATTTATTTATTTCTTGAATTTTGTATTTAAATTAGTGACTTGTACACGTGACAATAAAACTTTGATGTATTGTTTAATATAACTTCTCCACCTAATTTTTTTTCTTGCTTTTTTATTTTCGCTTTTTCTTTCGTTTTTAGTTGGCTGAGGCTGACTCGTCTTGATGGGAATAGACAAGTTCCATTACATCCATTTTTGGTCATGACAGTCTCAAAGATTATGTTATGAAATTATAATTTTAAGGAGCTATTTTTATGATTATTTTATTTTCCGTGAATGATTGATACATCTAATTTATTACTGTTTCTATGAGTACAAATTTTCATGTTTTCCACAAGGAGATTACTTAAAACCGAGTAGGAATAGTTGCAATTACACAGGTCCCAGAACTACGTGCCCATGTAGTACTTTGTCTCAATTGACTTTAACTAGTTTATTTAGCTTAGATCATGATTATGGTCCCTTCAATGGCAAGGACACTCTCTTTTTGGTATGAGAGAAGTATATTGAACTCCACGTTATAGCTAATATGGTTTATGTTATTTTACAATATCTCCCACCTATGTTATGACTATGATATTCATGAATATTGTATAACCTCGTACTATGTCTTTTAAAATCAGACTATTAGTTTACATGTTATGTTTACTTGGTCATTATATTATCATATTTTCAGACGTACCATGTTATTATATCATGTTTATGTATTTGACAATATTTATTACATTCTGATTACTGATCGCATACCATTTTTGTGACTATATTGTTTTGTAATATATGTGTTGGAGCCTGTAATACCCGCACTTTAAGAATGTCTAAATTAATCCAAACTTTCATGGAAGGAGTGATTAATAGACTAAATTTTGGTAATTGTATGTCTTATTTTAAGTGTTCATGGGCCGTATTTCATATTTTCAAATTAAGGATGTTTTGAAATAAAAGTTGGTGAAAGTTACTGTAAGTTTGTTTGAAAGCTTTTGATGTGGATTCTGTGGTATACCTTTGTGGAGGTTTTTATGTGCTAGCTGGATTTTTTACATGAACTATGGGAGTTGTTATATACTTTATAGAATTGTTGACAGAGGCATTAACGGACAATGCCTTATTTGTATGATGAGCTATACTCATTTGTGTTTTGAGATATGTTTAGAGGAGCTATACTTATTTGTTTTTTGAAATATGTTTGGGTTTTATTTTATATTATCAAACGGTTTAGAAAGTTCTTCTCAGGCTAAAGTTTTGGCATTAGGTGCTAGTTGCGCCTCCTGAGTGTTTGGCATGATAGAGAATTCTATTAGGCTTGTGGAATGCTATATCATTCGAGGTAGGTGATGGTTGTGATTTCATGATTGCGTTATATATGTATGTTATTGCTTCATTGTGATACTTGAATGTATATGAATGTTGCAATATTGATCACCCTTGTTGTAACTGAGATAGATAAATGATGTAGCCATTCAATCATGATGTAAATGTATGATCTTGATGATATATTTGTGATTGTGATTGTGGTGTATAAATGGGATCTGATTGACACATTTTGGCAAGCTAAGTGGGATCAGTTTCCACGTTCTGGAATTATTTGGATTGGGTTGCTATGTTCCAGCACAATATTGGATCAGATTGTCACGCTCTGATATACTTTGGGATCAGATTTCCATATTTGGGCAAGCTAACCATTTGGGTTTGGGTTCCTTGAGAGGACCGACGATTTGATAAACATGTGTAGTGTTTTGTAAAATTTTCATGTCGATGATATTGTATATATTGATATTTATTCATATGATTATAATGTTTGTTTGACTTGTTTATATTGCAATAAAGGGATAATCTCGTGATCCTACCATTACGCGGTATTCGTATACTCTGCACTTTCTCTTAATTTTGTTGAGTACAGGGCATTTTCAAGCGTCTTTTCAAAGACATCGCTTAGGAGACTAGAGATCATCACATCGACTTCATGGGTGAGGTGGATCTTTTAGGATACCATGGAGTTCTGTTTCTTCAATGTCCATCATTTTCGGATGTAGGCATTATTTTAGATAGTTGAATAATTTATTAGTTGGGGATGTGTCCCTTCTTGATTTATGGATCTTGTCAGATATTTTGGTACATTGAATTTCAGATTATAGGTAATTAAATTCAACATTTGTTAGTTAATTAACTTACTTCCGTAACTTAATTTCCTTAGTTTTGGTCTAGTTGTTGGTTTGGGTTGTAGTAGTGGTACTCCTAATGGAGGGATAGTGTGGGTGTTAATCACGACGTTGTGGATCGTGACAAAGTTGGTATCAGAGCCTAGGTTCGTTGATCTTGATATACCTAAAAGAGTCTAATATATTATCACAAAACGATATGTGATGCCTTTACTTTTCTTTGAGAGGCTAAAGGACTTTAGGAAATCTCTATATTTCTCTTTTATCTTTCGTGCTATAAGTTGATTCCAATTGGTATCTGTCCATCAGAATTGGTATCTAATATCATTCACTCTTCTTTCAATTGATGGTTAATACAAGCTTCAACGATGTTCGTCCCTCAACCCCCATCAATGCTCCAGCTGAGAAACCTTCAGCGCTAGGTCATTGTCTAGGCAGGGTTAGATGAAGAGCTAGAGGTAAAGGTCGTGGGAGAGTGGGTTCTGCTGGGAATGAGGTACAGGTTGAGAATGCTCATGTCAATGAGAACCCTCATGAGCACAGTGAGGATATAGAAGAGTATATCAAGGTTATAGATGTTGAGGAAATAGAACACAAGGAAGGAGTGCAGGCTGAGGCTATTGCACTCCCTCCCATCGATTCGATGTTAGCTCAACATACCATCTCATTCTTGAAAGGGTTGGCTGGTTGGGGAATGCTTCCATCCACTCAAGTCTCTACTAATCCTCCTGTTGCTACCACTGTGCCCAAGACAGGCGAGATGGGAGATAATAGTGATTTATTTCATCCTTTGTTGGGTTCAGTGATGAGCGGTAATGAGCATGATATGTTGATTAAGTTTCTGAAGCTTAAACCTATGGTATTTCTTGGTTTTGACACTATGGATGCTTATGATTTCATTTTAGACTGTTATGAGAGGCTACATAAATTAGGTATTGTTCACCAACATAGGGTTAAGTTCGTGTCTTTTCAACATCAAGGTGAGGCCAAACAATAGCGAAGAGCTTATATGTAGTGCAAATCTTTTACATCAACTCCACTTACTTGTCCCAATTCCATGTCTTTTATATAGAGAAGTATGTGCCTAGGACCTTGGGAGATCACAAAAAGGATGAGTTTAAGGCACTAGACCAAGGTGGTATGCCTCTGGCTGCTTATAATACCGTGTTTCACGCTTTATCTAGATATTCTATGGAGTTGGTCGCAACTGAGGAGGAGAGAATCTAGCTGTTTATTAGAGGCTTGAATTCTGAGTTGCAAGTGTTATCTGTTCATATGAATTCTTCAAGAAAGAGCTTCAATGAGGTGATGGACTGTGTGAATAAAGTGGAGTGGGTGAGGCGAGACGGTCAGGCTAAGGCATTTGCCAAGACAACCAAGAATTCTTGAAAGTTTTAGGGCTCCTGTTCTAACGGGTCTTGTAGGCCAAAAATGGAAGCCAAGCCAATTCAGTCAGCTATGCCCACCTATAAAGGTAACTATTTGGGAAAGTCATCTTATAATTTTCTAGATATCCAAGGAGTCGCGCTTTTAGCAGGTAGAAAACCATCCTACGATCATAATTGCTATATTTGTGGAGAACTTGTGTAACACTTCAAAAATCCAAGACGTGTTCTAGAACCTAACATAAGTGTCATAAGGTCTAGACACTATTTTAAGGTCCATTTAATGAATATAAGTCATATATGAAGTCTAGAAACCAAAACGTCCATGGCGTTAGAAAACTAGTTCTATGAGATACTAGCATGCCTTAGCCTATTTGACTAGCTTTTAGAAGTCAGAAAATGACAAAAAATTGTGGAAGGGCCTTTAAGATGTGTTTAAGTTGATTCATAGTAAAAAATTCTGGGTACGACTCCCTAAGGACCAACCAAGGTGACCATTCAATTTGGAGTCAAATACTGCCTGGGCAGTGTGCACCTACGAATGGGCATCGACGAGGCGTGTGTTGATAGACACAACGTCGATTCTACCTGTCTATAAAAACTTAGACAATTAATTGAAGGGGATGTCTAACCTCTCTGAACTCATCGACGGATGTGCAACACGGAAGGGGGGTTGGTCCGTCGACTGAGAAACGAGGCGTCGATGGGGTCTCGTGGGTGAGTGACCTGTTTATGCTGGTCATTTTTTGTTGGATTAATTTAATTAAATAGAGGGTTAATGAATTATTTAGGGGTTTAGGGAAGTCTAATAAAGTTAATTAAAACCTCATATAAAGACCCCAAACCCATTAGACTAATCACAACTCACAAAACAAAACTCTCTTCCTTCTCTCTTCTTTATCTCTATTGGAATACACAATTAAAGACCAAGCTAGGGGAGGGTTTTGGGGTCTTTAAAGGGAAAATTTAACCATCAATTCTAAATCAATTAACAAGGTATGGGATCTAATTCACCTTTGAGACCTCTTTCCTCAAAGGGTTCCATCAAAATTGATTTCCGAAGTTGAGTTTTCAAGTGGGTTTTCAGCCAATACTAAATTGATGTTATGAAGTGCTATTGTTATAATTTATTTTAGATATTATGAATATATTAACATTTATTCTAACATAATTATGATATATCTTGATGGTTTGGTCTAGTTTGTAGAAAATGACCCTTAACCGTTAACCCTTAACCCCAGGTTATGATCTTCATAGAATTAGGTTGTATTGATTCAATTGACTTGGTTATTGCATGAATTACTATTAGATGATTTTGTTACACTAATAATGAATTAATTAGGGTGATTTTTAGTCTTTCATGCTATTCTTGAGAAGATGATCTAGGTTAAGAAGTATGTTGTGAATTTACCTAAGTATCTTGTCTTAAGCTATGAACTAGTATTGAATTGTGATTTAGTGATTGTTCTAGACTTTTTATAATGTTGATTATTGACTTATGATTATGTATACAAAAATTGGGTTGAATTGAGGGTTTATGGCAAGACCTTGATGATGAACTATGAAGGAGACTTGGTAAGTCTTATGATCCCTATCCTTTACTTCAAATTGTAGTTAATTGTGATTAAGTCATGATGTTGTATTTGAGTATGACTTGTATTAGGATTGATATGGTGGTATGATGTCGAATTGAAATGTCTTGATTATGATTATGAGGTGTTGGTTTAAGATGTAAATGTTATAAGAATGGTGAATGATTTACCAATGTGCCTTATCATGATATGAGAATGTTAATGTGCTAACCTCTCCTATATGAATTTTAATGAAAGGACAATACTCATGAAATTCTTATTGAACTATGATGATGATGAATATGCAAGGGTTAGACCCTATGAGCTACAATAAGCTGTGATGACTAATAATGATATTAAAGACATTTTAAAAAAACGACTCTAGATTAGCACCGAGTGAACTAGAGTAAGGAGTTTCCCTTCCAACATAGGGAAGGTAGGATCACTAAAGTACTCATGAGATTGAAGATTACAATGCATGCATCATAAAGAGGGTCCCAACCATATCTCCTAGTTCTTGAACTATGTTGCCACCATAGGAATACTAGCTAGTGGATCCACGTAGTCTCTGTTCATGTTTTGGTACTACCTTGGCAAGTAGTCCGCCTTCTTCGAGCAAGATGATTCCAAAAGGTAAAATGAATGAAAGGATTGGACTTTAACTAAGATGACTTAAAGGGTCTAGCTTAGTCTAGGTTGGAGTATGGGACTCTACTTAAGCATTGCACTAGTTAGACTTGAGGGGTGTCTTAGTAGGATGTTCTTATATATGAATATTCTTATAATGCTATATGACATATATATGTGAACTTGAACATTGTTGATACTATATGTTGATTGGTGTCACTTATGAATATGAGTTGGTCTATATTTGTAAAAGTATGATGTTATGTACTCTTAAGTGTTATGATATGTGAAGTAGGATGTTAGTCATGATTCTTGTTGGGTTACTTGATTGAGTAAGGTTATGGGTCTTTGCTTGGTCATTGCATTTTATAGTGGTTCATGAGTAATTATCGAGCTTTGGTAATGTTCAAATGTACTCTTATACATGCTTGTTGGTAACATGACTTGATGATAAAGTTACTTGAATATATATTCGATTATTTGATAAGAATGGTTGACTTTACTAGACTTGATGTTTTTGTTTTTGTGATGTACATGCCTATGACTTAGTGAACATGCATTATTGGTTGGTATGTTCTTGTTAAATGTGCATAAAGGTTTTAGATGAAAATTGAATACTTTATGAAATGTCCCTTTTTCTTAGCATGTTTTCATAATATGTGTGATTATGGTCTCATACCTAGTACAAGTGGTGTACTAAGCTCATTTATTAATTTTCCCCAACATTTTAGGTTTCGGTCGTTGAAGTGCTTTGAAGACGACTTGAATAAGGCTTTGATCTCTTGATCATCCAAGTAGGGAAGGTGCTCAATTTTTGAGGGCGATGCCACTATCTAGCTAATGAAGTTGTTTTGAGTTTAAGACTATTATATTGTTTCTTTTCCATTTAGTATGAAACATTGTATAACCCATGTGAGGCTTTCTTACTTTGATGTATGAGTTATTATGCCCAAGTTATTACACTCTTATTAGATGGTTATGGGATGAGACGACTATTATGACTATGTTATATTATATATATATATATATGTATGTATATATATATATATATATATATACTATGTGTATGTAGAGGTCTATGTAAACCTCCAAGTAGATGTAATGAAAATTTTTAAATTTTCTGCTAAATATGACCTATGAATGTAATGATGTAAACTAAGAGGCTAGTCTTAGTCCTCAAAGAGTACGACAAAGACGGTTACGTCTAGGAGGTAAACTCGAATGTGATAACTTGGACACATGAGGAGAGATTGCCCCCATCCGCGTGTGCTAGAATCCACAACAACCATCTACTGTAGTGTTACTCGCGGGTAATGGTAAGAATTGTCGAGGGCGTCCACAAGGTCAGCGAGAAGGTAAATAGGGAGGTCAAGGAGGTAGATGAAATGTTAATGGTAGTGCGAGCATAGGTAATGTGAAACCAGGCAGGGAAGTAGCTCGTTAAAATGATAGGGCTCAATTTTATGCTTTTTCAGGCAAGAATGGGGATGATGCGTCTGACACGGTGATCACATGTACTATTCTTATATGTCACTGGATGGCTAATGTATTGTTTGATCCGGGTTCCACTTACTTTATGTATCCGTGAGCTTTGCGTCCAAGTTTGATATGATTTTTGTTGTACTTGATGCCCCTATCCATGTTTCTACCCAGTCAGAGAGTTACTCATAGTCACCCACGTCTATCATGCGTGTGCTATTTTGTTTATGAATTCTCAGTCTTAGGCTTATTTGGTAATTGTGGATGTGGCTAATTTTTATATTAGCTTAGGTATGGCTTGGTTTTCCTCCTATCATGATGTAATAAATTGTAATACTAAGTCTGTGACTCTAGAAATTCAAGGAAGGGAAATATTAGAGTGGGAACGAGTGTACAAGCCTAAGCATGTTAAGATTATATCCTCCATTCGAGCTAGTAAATTTGTAGAGCAGGGTTTTTTTTAGCTCATTTAGCTCATGTGAGGGACGTTGAGATAGAGTCTCTATATATTGAGTCTATTCCGGTGGTTTCAAAATGTAGCGAAGTATTCCATAATGACTTGTCTAGTATGACTCAAGATAGATATATAAATTTTTGTATTGACTTAGAGCCTGGTACTTGTACCATTTTCAACCGTCCATATTGCATAACTCTTGTGGAATTGAGATATCTTAAGGTTTTAATCCAAAATATTCGTGATACAAACTTTATTCAACCCATTGATTCTTCATGGTGTGCCCTAGTGTTGTTTGTTAAGAAAAAGGAAGGGAGTATCATAATGTGTATAGACTATCAATAATTGAATAGGGTCACTATTCGAAACTAGTATTTTTTGCCTTGACTAGATGATCTTTTCGACCAATTGAAATATGAACCAATCTTCTCAAAAATTGATTTGAGGTCTGGCTATCATAAATTAAAAATTAGGCCAGAAGATGTGCCTAAGACAACATTTAGGACTCGCAATAGGCACTGTGAATTTTTTGTAATATCTTTAGGTTTGACAAATTCGACTGCAACTTTTATGAGTTAGTGAATGGGGCGTTCAGGCCATTTCTTGATTAGTTTGTAATTGTTGTCATTGACGATCTTTTGGTCTATTCAAAGAGTGAGGAAGGGCATGTTGATCATCTTCATATTGTTCTGGGTGTTCTTGTGAAACCAAGATTGTATGCAAAAAAATTTAAGTGTGAATTTTGGTTGATTTCCTTAGCATTTTTGGGGCATGTAGTTTCGAAGAAAGGGGTTATGGTAGATCTATAAAAGAATGAGGAGGTTAAAAGTTGGGTTCAGCCTAGCTCTATGATGGAAGTTAGGAGCTTTGTGGGGTCGCTAGCTACTTCTGTCTGTTTGTAAAGAATTTTGCTTCTATTTACACTCTGTTGACTACTTTGACTAAGAAGGATATGTCATTTGAATGTACTGAAAAATGTGAGGAGAGCTTTCACAAGCTCAATACTCTCTTGACTACCGCACCTATCCTAGTATTATCGGTGGAAGGTAAGGATTTTATAATTTATTGTTATGCTTCTGATTTGGGGTTGGTCATTATGTTAATGGAACATAAGAATGTGATACTCTCCGTGTTGCGCCATTTGAAAGTACATGAGAGAAATTATCCAACTCATGACTTGGAGTTAGCAGCGGTATTATTTGCCCTTGATATTCGGTGCCATTACCTCTACGACATTCAGTGTGATGTGTTTACCTATCATCATAGTTTGAATCATATATTCACTCAAAAGGATATGAATTTGAGATAACAGAGATGGATGGAGGTACTCAAGGATTATCATGTCACAATTCAATACCATCTGGGCAAGGCTAATAAGGTGGCAAACACTTTGAGTAGAAACACGGTAAGTATGGGTATCTTAACTTACTTGAGTGTAACCAAGCGACCTTTGGTAAAAGAAATCCAGACCTTAGAGGCTAAGTTATGCAGTCGGGCATCTCTGAAAGAGGCGGGGTGTTAGTTAGCATTGAAGTTAAGGTCACCTTCATCGAGGAGATCAAGGCCAAACAAGTTGAGGATGAAGATTGGAAAAACTCAAAGAGAAGATGGTGAATTGTAATACACAAGAGACAACTCTTGATACAGATGGTGCTCTTATAGTGAAAGGAAGGATTTGAGTTCCTCAATTTGATGGCTTGATTAAAAAATTATTAGCGGAATCTTATGGTTTGCCATATTCTATTCATCCGGGTGTGACCAAGATGTATACAAATCTTTATGGAATTTATTAGTGGTCAGGGATGAAGAAAGACATTGCGGATTTTGTGGCTAAGTGTTAGAATTGTCAACAAGTGAAGTATGAACATCCTTTTGGATTGCTTCAAAGAATGTCAATTTTGAAATGGAAGTGGGAAAGAATAGCTGTGGATTATGTGGTTTGTCTTCACAAGACTTTGGCAAAGTTTGATTCTATTTGAGTTTTGGTTGATAGATTGACTAAGTCAGCCTATTTTATTCCGGTAAGACTAGACTATAATGTTGAACAATTGGTGAAGTTCTATGTAAAAGAGATAGTGAGTCTGCATGGTGTGTCCCTTTTTGTCATCTCAAATCGGGGTACCCTTTTTACTTCCAAGTTTTGGAGGAGAAGGAAATGAAATACAAGTATCCACAATTGTTCATACATGCGAGAGAAGTATCCACAATTGTTAACTGATTAAGGATTTTGCTTTGCTCTCCTTTTAGCTTGTTTTTCCTTAGTTTTGTCACTCGGAGACGAGTGAAGGGAAAATTGGTATCTATTGTAAAGACCAGGTTCCCTCATTATAAAAATACCAATGAGGCAAAAATCGAGGCCGCACAAGCATCTTTATAGTATTAGGACTTTTTCAACCTTGTCAAGACTTGAGGAAATCAAAGTCATCAAATTGTAGGGAAATTTGGTAGAGATCTGGTGACTTAATTAAGAATTTGGTTACACGAGGTATTATATAACTCGTTAACGAATCAGTCTTATTTTATATTATTGAATTTGAGTGAGTAGAGCTCCGGGAATCGACCTTAGCATAAATGGTACTTTCTGAGCATAGTTGAATGGAGGGGTGCTGTTTATTGTAACTTTGAAATTATGCGAACGAGCTCTCTGTAGCGGGATAATGACCATTGTGACGAGACTTAAAATCGTAAATTTTTAGAGAGGGCTCACTGTTTCAAAAATTTCCTTGTAGCAGGATTTCAAGCCGCTGTAGCACCGCCGCTATAGCGGGAAAAGTATCGTTATAGCGGCACAAGCATGAATTAAGTCGTTAATAGAACTCCTAAACAACCTTATTTGACATTTTTTACTTTTAGAGTTACAGAACGACCCATAAGTTACCCTATCTTGTTTTCCACCATTCCTTAGGCTAAACGTAAGTTTTTAACTCTTTGAATTTGTTTTTCAATTCATAAAACATAATTTAATGGGTAAATATTGATGTGGGAGGGTTTCCTGAATAAATTTTACAGTGGAAACAACCCTAATCCAGATGGTAGAGATCATAGGTATGATTAAAAGAGTTATGAGCATTGTTAGTAATTCAGGTAATTAGTGATTATTTATTGATTTCCATATGTTATTAAATGTTGGTAGACCAAGAACAAGTGGAACGAATTCGGAAAGGGAATGATCAAATTTGTTAGGGTTTCAAACTTTTTTCGAGGTAGGTGATGGTTGTGATTTTATCATTGTGTGATGTATGCATATTCTTGCTTCATTGTGATACTTGTATGCATATGAATATTGCAATATTAATCACCCTTGTTGTAATTGAGAAAGATGAATGATGTAAATGTATGATCTTGATGCTACACTTTTGATTGTGATTGTGATTAAGGTGTGTCAATGAGGATCGGATTGCCATGTTCCAGCAAGCTAACTGGGATCGATTGCCACATTTCGGCATAACTTTTGATCGGGTTGCCACATTTCGGCACAATATTGGATCAGATTTCCACGTTCTGACATACTTTTAGATCGGATTGTCACAATTTGGTAAGCTAACTGTTTCAGTTTGGGTTCCGTTGGATGACCAATGATGTGATAAGAATTTGTAGTGCGTTGTCAAATTTTCATGTGGATAATGTCGTATTGGCTGATATATATGCATGTGATGTAATGTTTGTCTAAATTTTTTATATTGCACTAGTGGGATAGTTGTGTTATCCTACCAGTATATGGTAGTTGTGTATTAATTCTGCACATGATCTTATTTTTGTTGAGTATAGGGCATCTTCAAGCGTCTATACAAACCTCACTTATTCTGCATTTTTTAGTTAATTAAGTTGCTTTTGTAACTTAATTTCCTTTGTTTTGGTCTAGTTTCTTGGTTTGGGTTGTAGGAGTGGTTTTTCCACCGGAGGAATAGTGTGGGTGCCAATCACGACGGTCTGGGTTGTAACATCCTCATTGTTTGGAAACAACCATAAATGTTTTCTTATGATCATTTCAGACTTTAATTTAGTTTTAGACATTCGAGTGAGCTAGAGCTTGTCCTAGAACCTCACTTATGTTAGTGTTTATTTTAGAGATTAGTGTATGCATATGTGACCTTGTACTCGGATTTTCTCTTATGACATGTAAACATTTAAGACTTTATTTCCTCTATTCATGTTGTGACACCTCGCCCGTTTGAACCTTGGAATTAACTCATACCTTTGGAATAAGTCTGAGACTACCTAAAATATTAGGAAGGATGTTACATGAGTTATTTTTGGTGCACAATGTTTTTAATTTAAGTTTGAAGTTCAAGGAAGTTGGAATATAGAAGTCGGCAAAAGTTATTATAAATGTCGTTAAGGAATTCTTGGTAATATAGGGCGAGCTTTTAAGAAATAATATATAAAGAATTAAAATACCTATGAAATATCAAGTTGAACGTCTACGAGTGTAGTTTCCAACGCATTTAACCATTCATCAATATGACTTCACAATTGGAAGATATGTACATTTTCGTTAGTCTATGCAAGCAGATACCTCAAAGTGGGTCCCTGCACCTAATTCGTTCATTCTTTAATTACATCCATCTCTATCATTTTTTTTCAAGGGAAATTATCAAAAAATACAGAAAAATCAGAACTCAAGCAACTGAATCATCCACGGGTGTTGATTCTTTCAACTGTGAAGTTTCTCTACATCGCGAGCTCAACATTATGGTATAATTTTTTTTGTTGATTTGGGCTCCAACTGTTGAAGTTGCAAAGAGGCAAAATATTTGTATTATTATTTCAGTCATTTTTGTTGAGGTAATCTTATTTTTACAACCCTCCTTGATAGTTCCATGTCGTCGTATCATTTTTGTAGACTTTGAGCCACGTGGTGGTGTTTTTGATATTGCGGTTGTGGGCAGCCTTTTTGTCTTACTTGGTTTCAGTATTATTGTTTTTTATTGATGGTGTTAAGTTTCTTGGGGTCATTGGGGTTTTGTTTGATTCCTACCGAAGTGGCGTACAATGGTTGTTGGATTGTATGACGTAAAGCACGCCTAGTTATGTCGATTCTAGAGCGTGTGATCCTCTGAGACGTTGTTGGAATGTATTTAATGGATTTCGTTGATAATTAATGTTGTTTTGGCCTCATTTTATAGTTTTGACTATGCTGGTTACAAGGGTGACATTAGTGTCTTATTGATCACTTATGGTTCATTCTTACAACCTTGTCGATTTTTGCATTATTGTGTTACTTTGGTTAGCCAAGCATCAAATAGACAATTTATGGACATTTTTTGAAAGGTATGTTAATTCTATTATTTCTTTTCTAGCATGATCCTAATGTCCTAGGCTTGTGATGGCTATGGTCTTACCCTTAGTTGACCGATAGCCCTGTCTTGATAAGTCGGCTACGACCATATGATATAATGTCTATTGGCAACACTCTACTTCTTATTTAGTATCCTAAAAATCCTTTTATGACTCTTTTCTAATTAATTGTGTTTTGTTATAGTTGTAATTTAATGATGTCTGGTTGTCGGTTATGAGCTTGTTTTGGTCTCAGCCAACATTGGCATTGCAGAGTTCTAGAGCATACAAATTGATTTTTATCCGAGCCTACAGGCGGAGTAGACCGAGCCTACGGGTCGGGTAGACCATGACAATGGGTCGGAGATGTTATACTTTTGGGTCATCATATATTTATTGTACCACTAAGCCTCAGATTTACATTGATTCATGGAACACATACGCGGTAACATATATTGGTAAAACATATATGTATTTTACCAAAGAACCTCAGATTTGCATTGATATATGACACATGTAATTCAAATAGTTTAGAACAGATTAACATTCAGATCAAGGTAAGGGGTTAATATGGATATTTAACTATTGTTTGCCCTTGTTAGGACCTATATGGATTGTGTGCTATTTGTACCTGTTGGGCTTATGGGGGCCAGTACAGGTTATTGTTTGTTATGTGCTTATATATATTCATGTTATAGGGAGCTAAGGTATTGTACTTCAGTTTCACACTTACCATTTTGATTCATTACTTATACTTCAGTTTCAACTTTCAGTTTACCTAACATGCTTAGTACATTATTTTGTACTGACGTCCTTACTTGGTAGTGCTTTAATCATGCTTATAGGTCTTAAGCGATGATAAGAGAGACTTGTCGAGTAGCACAACCGCCTATCATGTATATTGGTTGATTCTTTTCTTCCAAGGGTTGCTAGATCTCTAAATGTTTTCTTATTTATCTTTTTGAGTATGTTGGGTAGGTCGGTGTCCTGTCTCATCCAAATTTTATATTTGTAGAGGCTTGTAGACTAGTGTGTTGAGTTGGTAATCACGTTATTGGCCATGTTGGCCTTGTTGTCTAGTCGACTGATGTTTTATAGTTTCTGGCATATTATTTATATATGTACATATTTTCAATTTCTGTATAAAGATCATGGTGGCTTTAATTGCCCACATAGTTCTTATGCTTTCTTAGATACCTTGGTGGTCTCGATGGCCAAAGCATGCTTTTATGCTAGCTATTTATTGCTTTATATAACATATTGGGAGTAGTTTTTTTTTTTGCAGATTTGTTGATAGGGGCCTTGCTGGCCGATAAATTATTCTAAAGACAGCATATTCTTGTTGTTTAAATAATTGTGTGGTAATTTCATGTGTTATTAGTAAGTTGTTTAGTAGGGTTGGCTTAAACCTATGTTTAGGCATCAGGTGTCTATTGCTCCCCCTTAAGTGAGGGGTGTGACAATTGTTTGTTCAGTTCTATGTCATATTAGTGTCCTGTCATGCCATTTTGTTAGCATAGGTTCCATTTCAATTTTAGGATGGAGTCTCGGATTGTGACACCTACTGAGGACTATTTTCCATTAAGTAACGAGCCATAAATTCTAAAATTATGTCACTTTCCTTGTAAACATTTTCCATTTAGCAACAAGCCATCAAGACTAAAGTCAATTTGTAATGACTCAATCACTCAATTTTGGAAAATTTTATGAAATTATCATGTTCCTCTACCATTATCGAACCTATATAATTTTTGATTGAGTTTTAAAGGTTGGTTTCAAAGTTCAAAATTTGGTAAGTTTGTGAGTTTTAAAGGAAAAATTATTGAGTGAATTTTTGGGTCTTTTGGAGTTTGAGGTGTCAACATAGAATTTCGTTAATTTCATCAGTCCCAAAATGAGACATTTGATCTGTGAGAGTTGTTGGTTTCTGATTCTCAATATTTTAGAGGATTTAGGACATAAGTTGTGAAATTTTGGAAATTTAGCTTTAAGGTTTATTTTGGTCGACATTCAAGGTTCGGATACTCAAATTGATATTCTAGAGTTCCTTTCGATTAGGGGGATGATTTGAGGCCTAGGTGAGTTCTTGGTTCATTTTAATGAATTTTTCGAGCCTGTTTTAGCCTTTTTAGGTGTAAGTTAGTTTCTTGTGATTTTTAATGATTTCAGGTCAAGGAGTCCTTGAATTCATTTTTTGACGGTTTCATCCATTATAGAACTTCTAGAATAATTGAATCATATATATAGTTTATGTGTACGGGATTTTTAATGAATCTTGAGGGTCCTTCAATGTCTTGGAATTGGGTGAAGTTGTTTGTGTATGTAGGTTTTACTTATGTGAAGGTCAGTCGCTTAAGTGTACTTTGCTTTAACTATAGTCTTGTCACATAAGAGGCCTTTTCTTTTGTGAAGAAGGTTGCGCTTAAGCAACCCATGTTTAGGGCAGGGTTCGCTTAAGTAAACCGGTGCTTGCTTGTGCGACTTCAGAGAGGTGTTTTTCTACTCATTTTGGGGTATAAAACCCATTACACCATTTTCTAAACTTGGGGAACCCTTGGTGGTAAATTATGAAAGGATTTTCTGTGCTAGATCATTTGGGTTAATCGCTCTGTATACTAAACCTTCATTTTCCGTTGATTAATTATCAATCTTTACAAAAAATTGTGGAATTTTTGTGGGTTAATAGAAGGTTTTCAAGAACCTAAGTTCATGACAAGATGGAGTTTTGAACTGATTTTAAGTTCTATTTCAAAATGATTTTCCCAGTTAGTTCCTAAGGCCTTGAGTAATGCTCTCATGCATAAAATTTCATATTCAAATCTTAAATTTTGTATTGAGTTTTGTGTTGATTGACCTACCTTTTAAGAGGATCGATGTGAGTATTGTTTTTCAGAAAATTTATTGTGAATACTTTCTTGTACGTAGATTTTGTGGCTTTGGAAATGATTTGTAGTTGATTGATTTATGGCAAGTGGCCTCTTAAACCTTGTACTTCTCATTGAATTTCGTATGCTTACTTTATTGATTTTGTGTTGGAAGTAATGGAGATGAGGCAAAGAGTTTAATTGTGCTGGTGTGATTTGATCGTTGAACACCGGAATGATACATGTGATTATTGTAATGACGAGGTCTTTGCCACCGAATACTAATTATTAAGATTTAGCTAAGCTTGATTCTTTTTGGATCATTGTGCACCAGTTGACCAAGTCAACTCATTACAACTTGGTGAAGACTTACTACAATGTAGATAAGTTTTCTAGGATCTACATTTGTAAGATTGTTCAGTTACTTGGAGTGTCTATTTCCATTGTCTGATAAAGGTTCACATTTCACCTCTCATTTATGGAGTTCAATGAAGAAACAGATAAGTACCGAGCTTTAGTTGAGTACTATCATCCATCCTCAGACCAATGGTTAGTATGAGTAGATTATTTAAGTGCTTGAGGATATGCTTCAGAATAGAATTATGTACTTTGGTGGTCATTTGTACGAATCCCTGCCTATTGTGGAGTTATCCCATAACAACAGTTACCATTCAATCATTCAGATGTCACCCTTTGAGGCTTTGTATGTGAGATGGTGTCGGTCTCTCTGTGGGATAGTTTGATTAATTTGTAGTACGAACTTGGGGCACTGATTTGTTGAGAGACTCTATGTTTAAGGTGAAATTGATTCAACAATGCCTTGTGATAGAGCTATGCATATAGGCGTGTCTAGGATGTGTCCTTAGCTATTGGAAAGTAAGTTTTGCATAAGATGTCACCTACCAAGATTCTAATGATGTTTGGAATGAAAGGAAAACTCAATCTGTATTTCATTAGACATTTTGAGATATCGGGGAACTGCGGAAAGGTATATTATAGGTTTCCTTTACTTCTATACATTCAATGGTCAACTCCGTGTTTCTTGTCTCGATGCTTAAGAAATATCATTATGATGATTCTCATGTGATTCAGGTTCCTTGGATCAAAATATGTCCTTTGAGGAGGAGTTGAGTTCTAAGCCTTAAGTGTAGTCTAAGAGGGTATGTCTTACCTCTATTAAAAATTTGAAAATTTAATTGAGTCCCGATTATCAATTTAACTGAACTAGCATGTCCAGCTTATTTATATCGAATTTGAATGATTTCTGAGAGTCCACTCCAAGGAATTTTCTTGTGTTGGGATACTAGTTTTCCAGTTCCTAATACAAGTCATTTTTTACCTTCGCAACTGTGGCCTATAGGCTTTCAATCATGATATGTCTTTTATGTGGACTTCACGATCGCGGTCCATATTGGCTTCCGTTCATGATGAGTAATTTCCTTACCCGTCGTGATTGCAAACAAGGGTCTCTTGATTGAGATGTGAACCGTTTTTCAATTCGCAATCGTGAGAGTTAGTGGCTTGCGGTTACATTGACCATTTATCACCTAGATAGAACCTAAATTCAAGGTTCGTTCTATTTTATCATTTTCTATCTTTAAGAGTTGTAAGAGACCATTCTTATGAGCTTTTTTGTGACAATCGAGTGGGTAAGATTTCCCTATAAATTATACATTGAATACTTGTATTCTTATCATCCTGTCACGACCCAAATCCGGGCCGCGACTGGCACCCACACTTACCCTCCTATGTGAGCGAACCAACCAATCTAAACCTTAACATTTCAATGTAACATCAACAGAAAATAATGCGGAAGACTTAAACTCATTAATAAAAACCAATTCAATAACTATCAATATTCAACATCTATTATTCCCAAAACCTGGAAGTCATCATCACAAGAACATCTACTTTAAACTACTAATTCTAAGAGTTTCTAAAAGCTAAAAATACATAAGAAGCTAGTCCATGCCGGAGGTTCAAGGCATCAAGACATGAAGGAGAAGATCCAGTCCAAGCTAGACGCGTTAGCTCACCCTGAAGATCCGGTGTGACGAAGACTGGCTTGAGTTACTGTTGAGTTGAAGATGACGGCACGTTTGCTGCACTCCACAAATAACAAGAAGAAAAACATAAAAGTAGGGGTCAGTACAAACCACGGGTACTGAGTAGATATCATCGGCCAACTCACAATAGGGAACAGTATGTATTAAGCAATATCATAAAATCAACTAATATCCTTAACATGCAGCATTTATAGTTACCATAACCCTTGGTTACAACACCAAGCACATCAATGAGGACTCACACCTCCTCATCATGCTCATTTGGGAATTTAGTTCATTAGATTGGATATATTATCATATTTCAAGATTCATTATCTTTATTCCCCTCGTGTCGGTAGGTGACACTCCGCTCCTCAATATACTATCCTGGTACCGGAACGTGGCACCCGATCCATATTCTATCCTGGTGTCGGAACGTGACACTCCGATCCTCATATACTATCCTAGTACCGGAACGTGGCACCCGATCCATATATATTCTATCATGGTGTCGGAACGTGACACCCGATCCATATTCTATCCTAGTACCGGAACGTGGCACCCGATCCATATTCTATCCTGGTGTCGAAACGTGACACCCGATCCACATTCTATCCTGGTACCGGAACGTGGCACCCGATCCCCTAATCTCACTACTTTCATTCATCAAGCCTTCTTTCATACCAAGGCATCATCATTATCAAAGTAGATTAGGGTTTCTTTTCAAGATTTGGGATTCAATAGCTTCATCATGCTTATTTATTCATAATTACATAATCACATCATTCATGCAAGCATACAATTAAGCATATAGAAGGTTCACAATACTACTAACACATATCATTCGCTATTAAGAGTTTGCTACGAATAGCATGAAAACCATAACCTACCTCCACCGAAGAATTGAAATCAACAAGCTATCTTCTCAGAATCCTTGCTATCCTCTTTGTTTCTCTCTCTTTCTACTCGTTCTCTTTCTTTTTCTGTCTCTTTTTGTTCTTTCTTATTTTTCTTATTCAAACCCTCTTTCTTTTACCCTAATTAGTATATAATTAAGAATAAAAGATGGCGATAATACCCCACTAATTAACTTAGGGTTACCTCTTTTAACCCCTAAGAATTTGAGTTATTAATATAAACCCACGAAATCTATAATTAAGGAAAGAATAGTCCAAAAACGTTCCTTAAAACGTGTAAGGAAATCCGATTCCGCCTGGGATTTACGCAACCTGTGACGGGCCGTCGTGCCTGCGACGGTCCATCCTGCAGGTCGTCGCAAAGTTCAGAGAGTGGATTTTCACTGAAGTCTCCGTGACGGTCCGTCACGCCCGTGACGGTCCGTCCTGCCATTCCGTCACGAAGTTCAAAGAGTCGATTTTCAGTACCCAATTTCAGATTTTCTAAGTGTTTTGAAACGAGACACTGCGACGGTCCGTCGTGCCCTTGACGGTCCGTCGTGGGGTCCGTCGCTTCTGCCAGTTTTTCCAGAATTGAAGTCTATTGCTCAAGACGACTAAACGGGTCGTTACACATCCAAAATACCTTTAAATCATGATTACATTGAAGTTTTTGGGAATTTTCTCCTAAGTTGGAAAATTGGTATATCCATGAATTGGAACTCGCTTCTTGGTCGACTTTAAAGGGTTTGTCAACCACATATTTCTCTTGGCATGTAGATCTAGTTTTTCAGTTAAAAACTGCATTTTAACTTTCGATTTCTGAAATAATTTTTGGACTATTTTACCCCTGATTTCTAATTCTATCAATACGGGTATCGTTGAAATACTTTTCATCAAATCTTTCAATTCTTGATAGTTGGGGATCATTTTGGTAATCATGTAGTTGAGGAAGCGCCCTGTCAGAGTTGTTCGAGTAAAGTTTTGGCCTTCAAGGTAGGCTTGAATATCCCTCTTTTAGAATGAGATGAGTAGGTAATTGTTATTATGAAATCACCTGTGATGAGTTGTAGTAAGATCTTTAAAGGTTTGTAAGTCTTGACCTTCTTTTTTAGTTTAATATGGTGCCTATTTGTGATGCTTATAATATGTGGAGGCATGTGTAATACCATTTATTATTGCTGAAAACATGTTTTAATTAGGTAATTGCCCGAGTGAGAGTTTAGTGACCTATCCTTATATTTGACATTGAGATGTCCGAGTAAGGGGTTTAAATTGATATATCATCTTAAAATGAATGAAATGCTTTCTAAATGGTAAATATTCATTTTAAATTGATTCTTCAATATCCCTATCATTTGAGGGCGTGTTTCCTCACTTGTGAGTTTGGGAACATTATGTTATTCAAAATTCTCGTGAGGTTATTATACAATGTGTTGTGATTCATTCTTTCCAATTCATCATATCATCCGTCATAGGAGTATGAAAAAATAGAGAAATTTTATTTTTCAAGAAAGAAAATAAGACACCTTATTTTTGTCCTTGACCAAAAACGACATTCCAAGTTGATGAGATATTAAGATTTTGAGAATGGTATATGGAATGTGAGTCCCCGATGAATCACTTTATGGATGCTAAAGCTTCATAAGATGTATACGATAGGTCATGTGATAACCTTGGGTCATCTATATCATTTCATCAACCATTAAATTGCATTGGCCAACTTTGTTGTGTTGTGTGACTTTTATATATGTATCGTTTGGTTTTTACATTATTCACGTCGTTATTATATAAATTGTTTGCATTGATGCAGGAATGGGACTATTCTTCGTGCAAATGGAAGTTTTTTTTTAGTTTTCCTTAAATCTAATTGGTTGCTTATACTCGGTCTTTCAAACCTACTAAGTACATGCAGATTGTACTCACACCTACTTCTGCTAACTTTTTTAGCAGATTCTAGTCAGTGTGATCTTCGTAGTGGTTGATCAGATCTAGCGATTTCTTCTTTTTAGGATTTGTGGTGAGATCCTTTTACTACATCGCCATTAGTCTCCATCTATCATTTATAGCCTTTAATTTCTGTTCGAACACATAAGATATATTCCAAATTCTAAAAATGTATTGATGCTCTTTATACTTGTGCTACAAGATTTTGAGATTTTCTTTATTGGTTTCTTATCAGTTGTGGCCTGACTGTCCTTTGAAATCACATGTGGTTATTCCTTTTGGCTTACACTTCAATTTTGTTGTTCCCGGGGTTTGTGCCATCATGATCTTGACTTTACAATCATGATAACACCTTTCATTCCAATCGAACCTCCACAATTATAACCTACATGGAGATTACCCCAAACCAACAATTCATAATTTCAAGTAACACAGTTCAATAGCAATACCTTAATAGTTACAGGTTGATCCAATCAAGTATGAAATTCATCAATCAAAGTTTCCAACTATTCTTACTTAACAAAGCATTAAAGAATAACTTAAGTTGCACCTCAACACACATTTTACCATCATAGTATTCCATAAACAAGAGTCCTAATAACATATAATCAAAAGTTAAAATATATGAGGTTTGATGCAATGATGTGCAATGTCATCTAGAGTAATGTTTGTCTATTCTACGATACATCCACAAAATGTTACGTCAAAATCCATGGGGGACTCACAAGGTCCATATATATGCCAAAAATAATTTCCATCGGCTTAGTCATCTCTCACCGAAGCTATTTATCATCGACATTAGTATATCTCGCCGAAACTAATATCCATCAACTTTGCAAGAACCATTTCCCATTGGCATCATCACAATAGATCTCATCATAGTGTTTCAAAACTAATGTAAATAGGCATGTTCACAAAATAATATGAAGATGACAACCCCATAAAATTTACAATAAAAACACCATAATCATAATATTTCACCAATAACGGACAAATATTACAACTCAAATCATTCATTATATACCACAGAAAAATTACCATCATATTGCCTTTTTTGTTATTGCTTTTTCATTTTTTTTTTCATTAAGCTCAATCAATATGAATAATTCCACTCATCACAACTTCTCGTTACTCCCCAACGCATGCAACAAGAAAAATATAAAATTCTATGAACTTAACAAAGGTCTAGAAGTTCACTTGCCTCGACAGCTCAATAATCATTCCAACACTTGGATTTTCCCTTCCGCATGGTATTCCAGTTGATAAAATTTATTCAAACAATTGTTCACAATAATATTTTAAAACTAACAATACCCATATCAAGCAATCAGGTAAAGTGCTCGGATTTATCATAAATTCAAACAAAAAAAGAAAATTAAATTTGGAAATTGTTATATGAGTATATTATCTAATGCATTTAAAGACCGATGGTGAAAATCATTTCGAATATGGAGTTGTAATCAGTTCATAATCATCAATTAATCATAGACCATTAATCAGCCAATAGAAAAGTCTCATAATGGACCTTCGAGATTCACTAGAGACTCCATACACACACAAAATATGTTAACTAACAAAACTCGATGCTTCATACTAAATAGAACCATCAAAATACATATTCCAGGTCTCATTTATCAAAATCCGTGAAAGTTAGAATAAATTAACCTAACACGTAAAATTGCAAAACCAAGCTCGAAATCTCTAAAACTAAACCAAGACATCCCCTTGGCCTAAAATTATCATTTGCATCCAACCGAGCTGTCAAAAATTTGATTAGAGCATCCAAACTACGAATGTTGATCAAAGTCAACCAAAAGACTAAAATTTCATAAACTTCCAACTTAAGACCTCAAATCTACGAACAACTCTAAATATGAATTCGACGATTCTCTTAGACCACACATTCCAAAGCTGATAAATATGGCATAAATCCATTTCAAGGCATGGTACTCTGATTGACACCAAAATCACTTTTAATAACGTAGTATTCCAAAACATAAAACTTCCAAAAATCTTAACTTTTTACCTCAATTTGAATAGGAACTTCTTACACCAATTAGAAATAACTCAAATGACTATCAAAAGAGAGAAAGTCGTAAACTTAAGAAAATTTCTAAAAAATACCTTCTGGATCATTACGAATCATGTGGTCTTGTATGGTATAGGACTATTTCATTTATATGTAGGCCTTTGGCCTTCCTTGGCTAAGAAAATAACTGTGGTTGTGACTGCTTGTTGTGGAGGAATTTTTAGGCAATAATGGTACATCTTATACAAGAAAAAATAATTGATGTATCGCCTAGTTTTGTTTACTTTATTTAAGGCTCTGTGATGACATTTGTTGAATTTTATTGTCTTCATATAAGTCAAAATCAACTATTTTGAGACTCCTTCCCTCATACAGAATCTCACCATAAATTGTTTCTCTTTTTTTTTTTTTACCTAATACCATATAAATTAAAAATGCATGCATCAAAATCTTTTAATACTTGCATCATATTTTCTAATTATGTATTGCACAATACTGTTTCCCTTCTCACGTGGGGGTGTTTGTGGGACCTTATATAATAATTTATAGATATTTTGATTTCATAGATTTGATATACATTTTTAAAAATATTATACTAATATAAATAACTAATTTATAGCATATTTTTATTTTAATTTATTTAAGGCTTTTTAATGACATTGTTGATTGTTCTTGTTATCATATAATTCAAAAATCTATCGATTTGAGCCCCCACACCTCTTAAAAAGACTCTTTTTTTTGTTATTTTTCTAATCGCATTTACAGGAAAAATACATGCTTCAAATTTTTTTAGTGCTTCCATAATACTTTGGTATTATATATATATGCATACATATATATACATATATATATATATGTATATATATACACATACATATATATGCATACATATATATATGTGTGTGTGTCTGTATGTATGTATATATATAATACCAAAGTATTATGTAAGTACTAAAAAAATTTGAAGCATGTACATTTCCTTTAAATGTTATTAGAAAATAACAAAAAAAAGAGTCTTTGTAAGAGGTGTGGGGGCTCAAATCGATAGATTTTTGGATTATATGATAACAAAAATAATTAACAATGTGATAAAAAATCCTTAAATAAATTAAAATAAAATAGGCCATAAATTAGTTATTTATATTAGTATAACATTTTTAAAAATGTATATCAAATCTATGAAATCAAAATATCTATAAATTATTATATACCGTCCCACAAACACCCCCACGTGAGAAGGGAAACAGTATTGTGCAATACATAATTAAAAAATATGATGCAAGTATCAAAAGATTTTGATGCATGCATTTTTAATTTAGATGGTATTAGGTAAAAAAAAAGAAGAGAGAAACAATTTATGGTGAGATTCTGTATGAGGGAAGGAGTCTCAAAACAATTTATTTTGACTTTTATGAAGACAATAAAATTCAACAAATGTCATCACAGAGCCTTAAATAAATTAAACAAAACTAGGCGATACATAAATTATTTTTGGTTGTACAAGATGCACCATTATTTCCTAAAAAGTTCATCCACAACAAGAAATCACAACCACAGTTATTTTCTTAGCCAAGGAAGGCCAAAGGCCTACATATAAATGAAAATTAATATATTAATATTATGAAATGAATGTACCAAACATCTAGGTTAATAGCAGACGTCAAACCACTTATTGAAGCTTGTAATTTGTTGTAACTTGTAATTTGAAACTCCAATACTTGATTGCAAATATGAGATCAAATTTAGAATTGAAAATTGAAATATATGTATCATAATAATATGAGACTTAAATGGAATAGAAATTAAAACTTAAAAATTGAAATATATGTATTTTAATAGTATGAGACTTAAATGGAATAAAAATTAAAGATTAAAAATTAAGATTGAGAGTTTAGAGGATATAGAAAATAGATGAGAGAAATGAGAATAGATGATTTTGTAAGAAATAGTAAGGGATAAAAGGGTATTTATAATATTAAAAATGGGTTAAAGTTGTAATTATGATAACTTGAAGATTTGAAAGTATTAAAAGTAGGGGTGGTGGTAGGGGGTGTTGAGGAAGTGAAAAAGATGAAAAAATCCATTGGGGGGCCACTAGTTGTTTCCCCAATGTTCGCGAACGGCTAATTTTTCAATTTTTTTTTTTAAAAAAGAACATAAGGGGATCCCGCTAAATGACCTGTTCAGCCGGGCCGGGTCGACTGGGACCAAAGGGTGATAATTCAACCTTTTTCTTGATTGTCATATTTTTACATTATTTATGCATCATGATTTGTAATTGTCACGACCCAAACCGGGTTGCGACTGGCACTCACACTTACCCTCCTATGTGAGCGAACCAACCAATCTAACCTTAACATTTCAATATAATATCAACAGAAAGTAATGCGGAAGACTTAAACTCATTAAATAAAGACCAATTCATTAACTTCTAAAATTCAACATCTATTATTCCCCAAAATCTGGAAGTCATCATCACAAGAACATCTACGATCAAACGACTAAACTAAGAGTATTCTAAAAGCTAAAAATACATAAGAAGCTAGTCCATGCCGGAAGTTCAAGGCATCGAGACTTGAAGAAGAAGATCCAGTCCAAGCTAGAAGCATTATCTCACCCTGAATTTCCGATGTAGTAAGACTGGCTTGAATTACTGTTGAGTTGAAGACGATGGCACGTTTGCTGCACTCCACAAATAAACAAGAAGAGAACATAAAAGTAGGGGTCAGTACAAAACACGGGTACTGAGTAGATATCATCGGCCAACTCAAAATAGAAAATCAATATATACCAATAATATCTTAAAATCAACCATGATACTCAACATGTAGCAACAACAAGTACTATATCATTAACAATTACCGTCAAGTTCACGCATGAGGACTCAAGCCTCAATACCATACTCATTTGGGAATTATGTTCATTAGATTGAGTATAATAACATCTTTCAAGATTCATTATCTTTATTTCTCTTGTGTCAGTACGTGACACTCCGCTCCCTCATATTCATTAATCCTCTTGTGTCGGTACGTGCCACTCCGATCCCTCATATTCATTAATCCTCTTGTGTCGGTACGTGACACTCCGATCCCCTAAATCTACGTGTCAGTTTGTGATACCCGATCCCCTAAATCTACGTGTCGGTTCGTGACACCCGATCCCCTAATTCTACATTTCGGTTCGTGACACCCGATCCCCTAATTCTACATGTCGGTTCATGACACCCGATCCCCTAATTCTACGTGTCGGTTCGTGACACCCGATTCCCTAATTCTACGTGTAGGTTCGTGACACCCGATCCCCTAAATCTACGTGTCGGTTCGTGACACCCGATCCCCTAAATCTCCTTCCATCAATTCACCAAGCCTTCTTTCTTACCAAGGCATCATCAATCTCATTACTTTAGTTTATCAAGCCTTCTCCCTTACCAAAGCATCATCATTAAAAAGAGATTAGGTTTTTATCAAGATTTGGGATTCAATAACTTCATCATGCTTAATATAATCACAATTATATAATCACGTTCATGCATGCATACAATTAAGCACATAGAAGGGTTTACAATACTACCAATACATATCATTCTCTATTAGGAGTTTACTATGAAAGCATGAAAACCATAACCTACCTCCACCAAAGAATTGTGATCAACAAGCTATCTTCTCAAAATCCTTGCTATCCCCTTCGTTTCTCTCTCTCTCTACTCGTTCTCTTTCTTTTTCTGTCTCTCTTTGTCCTTTCCTATTTTTTCTTATTCCAACCCTCTTTCTATTACCCTAATTAGTATATAATTAAGAATAAAAGATGGCAATAATGCCCCACTAATTAACTTAAGGTTACCTCTTTTAACCCCCAAGTAATTAGACTTATTAACATTAACCCACTAACTTTATAATTAAGGCAAGAATAGTCAAAAACGTCCCTTAAAACGTATCAAGAAATCTGACCCAGACTGGGATTGTGCAACCTGTGACGGGCCGTCGTGCCTGCGACGGTCCGTCCTGCAGGTCGTCGGAAAGTTCAGAGACCCAAATTTCCACCAAGGGCCTGTGACGGTCCGTCAAACCTGTGACGGTCCGCCCTGCCATTTCGTTACAAAGTTCAGAGAGTCGATTTCAGCACCCAAATTTCAGAATTTCTAAGTGTTTTGGGACGAGACACCCTCGACGGTCCGTTGTGGGTTCCGTCGTCTCAGCCTGTTTTTCCAGAAATAAAATCTGCTGCTCAAAACGACTAAACAGGTCATTACATTAGATACCAATGTACCCATCGTTCGTCCCCGAACGATCACAAGAAGGAAAACAAGGGCGAAAAAGAGTACCTGAATCTGTAAACAGATATGGGTATTTTTCTCGCATATCCGCCTCCTTCTCCCAAGTGGCTTCTTTAACCGGTCGATTCTTCCATTGCACCTTGATGGATGCAATCTCTCTTGACCTCAACTTGCGAACTTCTCTATCTAAAATAGCAACAGGCTCCTCCTCATAAGACAAATTCTCATCAAGCAAAACTGAATCCCAACGGATAATGTAATTTCCATCCCCATGATATCTTTTCAACATAGACACATGGAATACCGGATGCACTCCGGACAGCCCTGGAGACAAGGCTAACTCATAAGCCACCTCCCCTACTCGCTTAAGTACTTCAAATGGACCAATATACCTAGGGGTAAGTTTACCTCGCTTACCAAATCGCATCACCCCTTTCATTGGCGAAACCTTCAACAAGACTTGTTCACCTTCCATGAACTCTAAGTCTCTAACCTTTCGATCTGCATATTCTTTTTGTCTACTTTGCGCCGCTAGAAGCTTTTCTTGAATAGACTTCACTTTTTCTATCGAATCCCTCAAAAGGTCAGTACCCCAAGGTCTAACCTCGAATGCATCAAACCAACCAATGGGAGACCTACATCTCCTCCCATACAATGCTTCAAATAGGGCCATATCAATACTTGAGCGATAGCTATTATTGTATGAAAACTCCGCTAAGGGTAGGAAGCTATCCCAATGGCCACCAAACTCTATCACACATGCACGAAGCATATTCTCCAACACTTGAATCGTCCTTTCAGACTGACCATCGGTCTGAGGATGGAACGCAGTACTAAGGTCAAACCTAGTACCCAATTCCGCATGCAATGTTTTCCAAAACTTAGAAGTAAACTGCGTACCTCTATCTGATATGATTGATAGTGGAACCCCATGCAATCGAACGATTTCTGAGATATAGATCTTGGCTAACTTCTCTGCATTGTAAGTCACCTTTACCGGAATGAAATGAGCAGATTTAGTTAACCTATCAACAATCACCCAAATGGAGTCATACTTACCCATTGTCCTTGGAAGACCAACCACAAAGTCCATTGCAATTCTTTCCCACTTCCATTCCGGAATGGGCATTCTCTGAAGTGTTCCTCCGGGCCTTTGGTGTTCATACTTTACTTGTTGACACTTTGGACACTTGGCAATAAAGTCAACAATATCACGCTTCATTCTACTCCACCAAAAGTGTTGTTTTAGGTCACGATACATCTTGGTTGCACCCGGATGTATAGAATACCTTGAACTATGAGCCTCTGTTAGAATAGTGTTGATCAAATCATTGACGCGGGGTACACATACCCTTCCCTTGATTCTCAAAACACATTCCTCATCGATTTGTGCTTCCTTAGCCTCTCCTCGCAATACCTTATCTTGGATTCTTCTTAGTTTCTCATCATCGAACTGTTTTCCCTTAATCTTGTCAAGAAAAGAAGATCTTGACTCCACACTAGCCAACAATCCTCCCTTCTCATTTACTTCTAATCTCATCAAGTCATTAGCTAGAGTCTGAAACTCTCTAGCCAATGGGCGTCTAGAAGCTTGCAAGTGAGCTAGACTTCCCATGCTTCCCACCTTTCTACTTAAAGCATCCGCTACAACATTCGCCTTCCCCGGATGATACAAAATAGTGATGTCGTAGTCCTTCAGTAGTTCCATCCATCTCCTCTGTCTCAAGTTAAAATCTTTCTGAGTAAAGACATACTGTAGTCTACGATGATCCGTATAGATCTCACACTTAACCCCATATAAATAGTGTCTCCATTGCTTTAATGCAAACACTACCGCAGCCAATTCCAAATCGTGGGTCAGATAGTTACGTTCATGCACCTTTAGTTGCCTTGAAGCATAAGCAATCACACTCTTCTCTTGCATTAGTACTGCACCCAAACAAGAATAGGATGCATCACAATAAACAATGAAGTTCTTACCCTCAACTGGCAAGGTAAGGATAGGTGCGACAGTCAACAAAGTCTTGAGCTTCTGAAAGCTTTCCTCATATTCGTCCTACCATACAAATGGAACATTCTGCTTAGTCAAGTTCGTCAATTGGGAAGCAATAGAAGAGAATCCCTTGACAAATTGGCGGTAGTAGCTAGCTAACCCAACAAAGCTCCTTATTTCTGACACGTTAGTGGGTCTTACCCAATTCTTCACTGTCTCAATCTTAGAAGGATCCACAATCACTCCATCCTTACAAACCACGTGCCGCAAGAAGGACACTGCATCTAGCCAAAACTCACGCTTAGAGAACTTGGCATAAAGCTTTTTCTCCCTCAACATTTCCAATACCATTCTCAAATGCTCTTCATGTTCCTTCTTGCTCTTTGAGTATACCAAATATGGCTTAAAAATCCCGTTCATCAAGCTCATGAACGCAGTAGGGGCATTCGTAAGACCAAAAGACATCACTACAAATTCGTAATGCCCATACCTCGTTCGAAAAGCAGTCTTTGGCACATCCGTTGCTCGTATTTTCAATTGATGATAACCGGATCTCAAGTCAATCTTAGAGAAGACACAAGTACCTTGTAACTGATCGAACAAGTCATCAATGCGGGGAAGAGGATACTTGTTCTTTATGGTTACCTTGTTTAGTTGTCTGTAGTCTATACACATTCGAAAACTCCCATCCTTCTTCTTTACAAACAAAACCGGAGCACCCCAAGGAGATGCACTTGGTCTAATAAAGCCTTTGTTTAACAACTCTTGAAGTTGGGCTTTTAACTCTCTTAACTCCGCGGGAGCCATTCTATAAGGGGGTATCGAAATGGGGAAAGTACCTGGTTCAAGGTCAATACAAAAATAAATATCCCTATCTGGTGGCATACCAGGAAGATCTGCAGGGAACACATCCAGAAACTCACGGACCACCGAAACCGACTCAATCGAGGGTACTTGGGTAGTGTCATCCTTGAGATGTGCCAAGAAAGCTAAACACCCTTTACTAACCATTTTCTTAGCACGAAGAAAGGAGATGATACGCACCGGATCGGAAGTGTAGTCACCCTCCCACACTAACAGATCTGTCCCAGGCTTGGCTAACGTCACGGTTTTAGCATTACAATCCAAGATTGCAAAATTTGGAGAAAGCCAAGTCATACCCAGAATTACATCAAAATCATCCATTTCCAAGATAACCAAATCTACATAAGTGTTGCTCCCCACAAATTTCACCAAACAAGACCTATATACCTTTTCAACTACCACAGACTCACCCACCGTAGTAGAAACACGAATAGGCATATCAAGTAATTCACAATGTAAATTTAGACCATTAGCAAATGAGGAAGATACATAAGAAAATGTGGATCCCGGATCAAACAATACAGAGGCCATGCAATCACAAACCAGAAGATTACCTGTGATGACAGCATCAGATGCCTCCGCTTCAGACCGCCCAGGGAAAGCGTAACAATGGGCCCTATCGTTCATCTGTCCGTTGCCCCTACCATGTTGTGATGTAGTGGCTCCAGTTTGCCTATCACCTCGGCCGTTTTGGTGACCACCATTACCTCGACCACCACGTCCTCCAGAATGACGGCCTCTACCATGACCACCTCTACCTCTAGCCATTGGGGGTCTATAACTCTGTTTTGGACAATTTCTCCTAATATGCCCAGTCTCCCCACACCCATAACACTCTCTGGAGGAAAGCATAGGTCTCTCAGAGAAGTGTTGACCGGTCTGAGGTGGACCCCCAACTACAGTCTGTAGTGAAGACTAAATGGGTCGAACTGCGTAACCTCCGGAACCTTGTCCTCTAGAGTAAGAACCATTAAACTCACCTCCCTTTCGAAACCTTTTTGATGTCGATGTCGAGGTGAAGTCATCTGGCTTCACTCCTTCCACCTCTATCACGAAGTCTACCACCTCTTGGAAGGATTTTGCCGTAGCCGCTACCTGTAAGGCTGAAATTCGCAACTCTGACCTCAACCCCTTCACAAAACGGCGAATCCGATCTTGTGGACTGAAACATAGTTGGGTGGCATACCGGGATAATGCACGAAACTTAGCCTCATATGCATTGACCGACATCCTACCTTGCTCTAGGCTCAAGAACTTATCCCTTTTCCTATCCCTCAAATTTCGGGGGATATACTTCTCCATAAACAAGCTAGAGAATAAGGCCCAAGTCATAGGTGGTGCCTCTGTTGGTTGACACTCAATATGTGACCGCCACCACATTTTGGCGTTCCCTTGAAACTGATAAGTCACAAACTCCACACCAAACCGTTCTACTATACCCATCTTGTGTAGTAGCTCGTGACAGTCAACCAGAAAATCATAAGCATCCTCCGATTCAGCACCCTTGAAGACCGGAGGTTTCAATTTCAAGAACTTACTGAAAAGTTCATGCTGATCATTTGTCATTATAGGCCCAGTAGTCAGACGTGGAAATGTGCCTATGTCCAATGAGGCATCCATACGAGGAGCCATAGTGGCTGCATGTTGCACTTCTGAAACCGGAAGTGTTGGCGCAGAAAACACTGGAGGTGCCAGACCTTGATCAGACAACCCACTGAGATAGGCGAGAACCTGATTGATCATCTCTGGGGTAGGTTGGGGTGGCAATCCCTTATTCTGCACTTGTTCAGTTTCCCCATCCTCCCCTTCTCTTATTACTTCCTCAGTCGGTGGAGGAGTCACTGCCCTAGTATCAGATGGGCTAGGTGCTCGTCCTCTTCCCCTATGGGATGTCTTCCCACGACCTCTACTACGGCCTCTTGCCGCTGCTCTTCCTCGAGCAACAGCCCCAGTGGCTTGCTCAGATGCACCCTGTCCCGCCGGTGCTGGTGTTGGTGTTGGCGTAGTCGTTGCTCTAGTTCTAACCATCTGCGAAAGAGAGTGAAGATGGTCAGATACCAATTTGTATCACCTAGATACCAATTGTAATCAAGAAGTAGCACGAAAGAAAGAAAGAAAGAATGGAATTTTCCTAAAGTCTTATAGCCTCTCAAAGAAAAGTAAAGGCGTCCCCCTACCGTTCCTTAAGACTCTACTAAACTCGTTCTTGTGTGATGAGACCAACGAACCTAATGCTCTGATACCAAGTTTGTCACGACCCAAACCGGGTTGCGACTGGCACTCACACTTACCCTCCTATGTGAGCGAACCAACCAATCTAACCTTAACATTTCAATATAATATCAACAGAAAGTAATGCGGAAGACTTAAACTCATTAAATAAAGACCAATTCATTAACTTCTAAAATTCAACATCTATTATTCCCCAATATCTGGAAGTCATCATCACAAGAACATCTACGATCAAACGACTAAACTAAGAGTATTCTAAAAGCTAAAAATACATAAGAAGCTAGTTCATGCCGAAAGTTCAAGGCATCGAGACTTGAAAAAGAAGATCAAGTCAAAGCTAGAAGCATTAGCTCACCCTGAATTTCCGATGTAGTAAGACTGGCCTGAATTACTGTTGAGTTGAAGACGATGGCACGTTTATTGCACTCCACAAATAAACAAGAAAAGAACATAAAAGTAGGGGTCAGTACAAAACACGGGTACTGAGTAGATATCATCGGCCAACTCAAAATAGAAAATCAATATATACCAATAATATCATAAAATAAACCATGATACTCAACATGTAGCAACAACAAGTACTATATCATTAACAATTACCGTCAAGTTCACGCATGAGGACTCAAGCCTCAATACCATACTCATTTGGGAATTATGTTCATTACATTGAGTATATTAACATCTTTCAAGATTCATTATCTTTATTTCTCTTGTGTCGGTACGTGACACTCCGCTCCCTCATATTCATTAATCCTCTTGTGTCGGTACGTGCCACTCCGATCCCTCATATTCATTAATCCTCTTGTGTCGGTACGTGACACTACGATCCCCTAAACCTACGTGTCAGTTCGTGACACCCGATCCCCTAAATCTACGTGTCGGTTCGTGACACCCGATCCCCTAATTCTACGTGTCGGTTCGTGACACCCGATCCCCTAATTCTACGTGTCGGTTCGTGACACCCGATCCCCTAATTCTACGTGTCGGTTCGTGACACCCGATCCCCTAAATCTACGTGTCGGTTCGTGACACCCGATCCCCTAAATCTCCTTCCATCAATTCATCAAGCCTTCTTTCTTACCAAGGCATCATCAATCTCATTACTTTAGTTCACCAAGCCTTCTCCCTTACCAAGGCATCATCATTAAAAAGAGATTAGGTTTTTATGAAGATTTGGGATTCAATAACTTCATCATGCTTAATATAATCACAATTATATAATCACGTTCATGCATGCATACAATTAAGCACATAGCAGGGTTTACAATACTACCAATACATATTATTCTCTATTAGGAGTTTACTATGAAAGCATGAAAACCATAACCTACCTCCACCAAAGAATTGCGATCAACAAGCTATCTTCTCAAAATCCTTGCTATCCCCTTCGTTTCTCTCTCTCTCTACTCGTTCTCTTTCTTTTTCTGTCTCTCTTTGTCCTTTCTTATTTTTTCTTATTCCAACCCTCTTTCTTTTACCCTAATTAGTATTTAATTAAGAATAAAAGATGGCAATAATGCCCCACTAATTAACTTAAGGTTACCTCTTTTAACCCCCAAGTAATTAGACTTATTAACATTAACCCACTAACTTTATAATTAAGGCAAGAATAGTCAAAAACGTCCCTTAAAACGTATCAAGAAATCTGACCCAGACTGGGATTGCGCAACCTGTGATGGGCCGTCGTGCCTGCGACGGTCCGTTCTGCAGGTCGTCGCAAAGTTCAGAGACCCAAATTTCCACCAAGGGCCTGTGACGGTCCGTCACACCTATGACGGTCCGTCCTGCCATTTCGTTACAAAGTTCAGAGAGTCGATTTAAGTACCCAAATTTCAGAATTTCTATGTATTTTGGGACGAGACACCCTCGACGGTCCGTCGTGCCCATGACGTTCCATCGTGGGTTCCGTCGTCTCAGCCTGTTTTTCCAGAAATAAAATCTGCTGCTCAAAACGACTAAACAGGTCGTTACAGTAATATCATCATAGAGTGTATTAAAAACTCTTTGATGATTAGAAAATACTTAATTCTTTCTAACTTTTATTTTCTTCATGTTTGTTAGCTAGTAGAAATTAGGTTCTTCATTAGAATTAATAAGGAATGTGTAGCCCCATTGTCTATATTTATCCCTATTGATTTTTTTTTTAATTAAAGACGACTAGAAACTCTGTCTGATGATGAATTTAGAGGGAAAATAATAATTAATCCTTAATCATATTTATTGTCATTTTGTTGGACTCAAATTGAATGTCTGCATAAACAGCAAAATCTTAATTAAGAAAGGAATAAAAGAGGCCTAACTAAGAAATGACCAATTTATTTTTGAGGAGAAATTAAAAAAATAATTAGAAAAATAAAGTAAATACTAATTTTAGAAAGATAGCACACCATGGGCCTCATTAAATTATGTGAGAATTTATATTATTACATAGAATAGAGTACAAGATAAGAATGCATTATTAATAATATGGGTGATTGAACATTTATAGAAAAAAACAAGCTCTTTTAGAATAATTAATTTAAGTAATATATGTTCTTTATTAATGTTCACCCAATAACATAAATAATCATATATTATTCCATATATAATCATATTTAACTGAATACATGAGGAACCCTTATTATCCTATATAACCATTTCAAATTGAATGTTGAAGTTCAATCTCACAAAAAGTACTTACTGAAATATTAATTTAATTTCCTTAAATTATTGTCGTTTGGAAAATTAAATATTTTGTTCTAGCACACCTGATTATAGGCATGACGGAAATTTGTATTAGTTGGACTCCAATGTTGGTATCAGATAAAAAGTTTCTCTACTTACTTCAATGAGAACTTTCACATATAGTCACTGGAATAGGCTAATTACTATCCATAACTATAATTTGATAATTACAATTCCTAGCTACATGTTATAAGGAGGAGAGAGGAGAGCGAGCTTGGGAGAGAGAGGAGAGAGAAGACAGAGAGGATAAAGATCCCATGTGAAAAATACTTTTGGTGGAATATTCTTTATCCTATCTCATTTGATTATATCCTCCCTTTAATATAATTTTCGTATATAGTGGTGAAATATCCTTTGCCAAAAGAAAATCATATATTAGTGGAGTATGACAAATCATTATTCCAACCAAACACCCCCATGACTTACTTATTGATCAATATGATCTGAAGAAGTGATTACCAATGTTAGTTGAATGGCTAGATATTGTTGTGTCTCCATATGTAGGCAAATAGCTCATATGCGGTCGAGCTTTATGTAGATCAAATAAATATTTTGCATCTAGATAATAAAATTATTTCGGACTCATGAGAGATTGATCAATTTTATTGAAACTCGTCTTTTCTTCTCAAATAAAGTCACACATCTTCTAGTATTTGCATAACAAACAATTTGTAAGTGCACTAATTGCACTAATACGCAATATTTTTAAATCATTTTCATGAGGTTGAAAAGATCCTTTCTTTGTGTTAAGCAATCTCAAAATCATTGAGTACTCAATGGAATAGCTTTAAAACATTTTAAATCCTTTAAGGTTTTTCATATAACCTTCATCGTCTAGTTAGACGTAATAATCATTCATTATGCATATTGAGTATTTCATCTATTTCCAGACTAAAACTAGTCTCATTGCATTTACCATTGGAGAACATATCTCTATTTAATAATGTTAGGACTTCTGTGAAAATTCATTATGCCCCGAGGCACGAGCCGTATTTTATATCTTATGGTTATACTTTCGCACAATGATTCATTTGTACCCTTACTGACATATATTTTGATCTAAGAACTATATGTTCAAAAGCATCACTTTTCTATGTGAAACAAAATACACTTGAATAGTGGCAATCATTTATCTGTTCACACTATATGACATATTCAAATTTAGATCCTTGTAATTATTTATAGTACTAAGTGATAAATCATATCAAATATACCATCGACAGTCATTTTGATATCAATCCCAATACGACATAACTTATCGAGATCTCATCATTTTCAGGTACCTGAACCTTTGCCAATGTTTTATGAAATGTTATGTCATAGTATTATTCAAAGCACTTGCCTCATAAGTAATTACTATTTTAATAATTTGTTTCTCTCCTTTATCAAGGAGTTTCACATTTGGAATCGATTGGTCTATCACGATTCAGGCGTACCATAGACTCTGTCCTTCAAGGACTACTTATTGGAGAATTTGCATCTTAATTAAAATATTGGGTCAGCAAATACATCTAGCAACTTACTTGCAACATTTTGGAAATGAATCATATATTTTAAACTTCAAGTTCACATTTTTTTAACGAGGATTAAGATAATTCACCCCGCACATAATTTTCAGCTGCTGGACATATCTCCCCGTAATATTTAGAAAATCTAACATTCACCCTCAACCTCATTTGGGGATCCATCTTGGTGCATGGAGCAATAAAATCATATGTGCGCACATTAAATTTTTAGATGAAAATTATTTGGTTCCTGACCCTGAACCAATTGTGTTGGGAGAACCTGTTGGCTTGATGCATACATGTTAAAAAACTCATCTCATACAAAAGTTTATTTAAAAGATTTGTTCTCATAATCAATGGTCTAGCTATAATTGGAGGCATATAAATTCTACTAAACCAACCAGCTTTATCAACATGACTTTATAGTTTGGAACTTTGCTCTTAATTTAGTAATCCGAGTAAACAACCTTACAAAAACCAATTTGTAAGTTGATACAAATGCTCATGTGACCATACCATAGATACATCTATTAAATCATAATAGCAAACAATCCACATGGCAAGTGAACATGTCCATATTCACCTTTTTATATGTTTCAAATAATTTTAGGGGATACAATCCCAACCTTAGCTGGTACAATCATATTTTATCACGAGAACAAACAATAAAAGAGAATTTTGAAGAATCTTTTATTTGTTAATTCTCAATTTCTTTTGAATCACATTTTAATCGGAATGGCCAACCGATTATGCCAACTTATATTTATACAAGTAAACTACTAGTTTACTTTTGCATGTGATTCCATTACCCAGCCATTATTTGTATACAACAAATAATGGGGAGAAAATGGATAATCTTGGACGTAAATATTTATTACCCACTTTGAGTAGTAATTTTAAGATATTAAATCTTCCCATAATTTATAGTCTCAATATAATATTTGTTTTTCATTCTTCTGAAACTTAAAAAGTTTCTTTTGAGACTCACTACAACCTCAATATTATGAACAATTTCATTCCTCCGGATTTGTGTACTACCACAAACTTCACAACGCTATTCTTATGGGGACCATCTCCTTCAAGGAGAATATTATTATTATTATCATGGTTAAATTATCACATGCAAGACTTATTTCTTGGCAACCAATGACAAATTTGTTTGGTCATGAAATAAAACTTATTAGGATTGAACTATTTCTTTCTTTTGTCTTTTAATAGTTCATAATTTAACATATCACAATATTTGTGTAGTACTAAATGACCATTTATGTCAAATTATTTCTTTTCAATATCGCAAACCTCCAGTAAAGGCGAGATGTGACATTTATCCGACAATTCATGGATATGTTCTTATCCATAAGATACAAGTCACATTTTCTTTAAGAAATGGACCATAACCATTTGAACAAGCTCTATAAGTTTTTAATATAAACTCATTGTCATACTTTCACATTTATAAAATTTATGTGACTCACCTCAATATCACATTAAGAGATCACATGTACCAAATGTACTATGACTTTGTATTCTTTTATTTTGATGGAGGATTTAAAAAAATTTAAAATTTGGTTGCACTAACTCAATATGTTCAATAACTTTTCATACCACTTTGATGACAAAAATTTACCTTCACACTTGAAGGACCATCTTAAGAACCCAAAATGTTCTCCCTTTTACTCATATTCATCCATTTAACCACTTGTCATTTTCAGACATATTATGTCCTGCTACTACATTTACATAAAAGAATGGAGCCAATCAATTGGACAAATTTCATGACATTTATCAAGAGCATATCAATTTGCTTAATCATTGTTACATCGTCTTTATACAATGTTTGGACGTGAACCCAACGTCTTACCCATAAGAAGATATTTGACGTTATTATTTCTTGGGACCCAACCCAACATTTTATTATCATAATGCACCGGTACTCTCAACCGATGTATTACCCTCTTGGTGCGATAGGACTTGAATCCTTCGTCTTACCCTCAATGAATGACATGATTAACCAAATATTGTAGGATTCACCATTGAACCTTTAAAAAATATTGTCACTTGTGGTTAACATGCACAAACAAATATAAAACAAAAGAAATAAAATAAAAATATTCTCAACAGAGTATGTATCAATATCTTAAACTTGTCAAAACATGGAGTACATATAACATTATATTATATTATGTTTGGTTCATAATTATTAAGGTAGTGTATTACCATTATAAATCAAAGAATCAATCGCGCACTAAGAAAATTATAATTTCAATTACACAAAAATAAAACTACTCACTATCACCATTCCTTTTTCATTTTTCATGTGAATTCAAAATATTTCACACGCAAAACACAATAATTTAAAAGCTTATTCAAAAACCAAAACAGTGAGTATAATCATAAATAAAATATAAAAATAAGCTTCACATACAAAAGAAAGTATATAGAGTCATAGGTGAAAAAATGCACATTAACAATAATATGGATCATCCACCTTGTTCACAAGTAAAATATAAAATACTTTCCACAATAACTAACGTTGTTCCCGAGAGAAAATAAACACAACTATTTTACCTTTTTTTGTTTACTTTGCTTCAATCTTTCAATGATAGAACAACTCGTGCTGATAATGTGTTGTAAAACTAAAGCAAAATAAGGTGAGAAATATAAAATATAAAACAATAGAAATAGGGAAACAAAAGATGAGAGCATTTTATTCTTCAAAGTATTCATCAAATCTTGAAGTGTATACATTAGGAACCCTTATGCCTCAATTTAAAGTGTAATATAGAGGCATATGAAAGATTAGCCATAAACATGACATTAAACATGAATATAAAGAAGGAAGTTATGGATGTGCAAGGTTACAAAAATAATTATCATAAAGGTGGAGGTTATTTTCATAATGGAGGGAAGTAATGTAGTTAAGTTCTTGGTGTAGTGGATTATCTTCATAAAGGGAAGTAATTTAGTAACCATTTTCGGTAGTGGATATCCACAATATATTATTTATAACGTAGTGAAAGTTTTTTTTTTGTAGAAAGTAGCACCCTAGACGTTATATTAAGACACCTCTTCCCATTTTTAGCTTACAACCAAAATCAAATCTCACTGAAAAACTTTTTTCACTCTATTTTTTCTCTGAACTCAACAATGGTGTACTCTACTATTACTAGCTCATCATTTGCACCGGTAATTCATTGTTCATCCTCGGTTGCAGCGCCGCCGCCGGAGTCGCGTGCGGTAAAATCCGGTATTATCGGTTATGTTGCTAATGGGTACTTGTACATTTTTCCATGTAATTAATAATGGAGAAAATGACAAATATCCTCCTAGACTATGAACGAAATTTCATAGACACATTTTAACCAAACTAAGGTATTATTACCCCCTAAACTTATATTTTTTTGTAATTTTGTACACCTTTTTGACTTACATGAAATTCAAATATTTCTCACGCACCTCCATTGCGTGGAGTCTATGAGTATGCCACGTAAGGAAAATGTTTATAAAATTACAAAAAAAAAAGTTCAGGGAAATGATAAGATCTTAGTTTAATTAAGATGTGTTTCTGAAATTTTAATCATAGTCTGGGAGGTACGTGTGCTTTTTTCCTTAACAATGTTATAAAGTTCTTTCTTGATTATTTGTGTTAAAGTTATACATGCATTAAGCGGTAGAGGTTTGTTCAATATAGTTTATAATATTTTTTAATAAAAAAATATGCATTTATAACTTGTGCAAAAAAATAATTTATTTTTAATAAGAACACGTCAAGCAAATAGTTTTTTTTATCCTTACATGAACCAAAATACTTTCTTAAAATAATAAGAATTGAGAATTTTATTTATTAAATTATTTACTTATTCTTTTTTCACTTATTTTGTTGAATATCACATTGATAGCAAGTATATATTTAAGAAGAGGCGTAAACCTTCTATTTCTGATTTTGCGATGTGTTGATTTTTTAAAAAAGAAGTTGATTGATTTTTATATATCATATGTATTCAATATGTTTGTTTTATATGTAATTTTATATGCATATGTTACATATATTGTATTGAAATTAAAATTCATCTAGATGATAAAGTTTGATGATTATGTAGTATTTTATCTATTTGATACTTTTTATTGATATTATATATTAGTGTTTAATTTTTATTTATTTGTGTTTATGGTACTTCAATTTTTGTATTTTGATTTTTATTTTTATCTTAAGTTTATGCTCTCAGAAAATTATGTCAAAGGGCCATTTTAAAATCTAATCAGGAGATACGTATTTTTTCATATGATCAAAATGGACAAATCGTTAGACCTATTGATTTCTATTTTGAAGATTATGTAGCATTTAAAATACTCTTTTGTTGATACTATGTATTGGTGCTTATTTTGAGTTTATGGTACTTTAATTATTTATCACGACTCAAAAATGGATGTGATGACGCTCGTCTTATCCCACCAAGACAAGTCAATCTAAACTCAACCATTACAAAAAAACACGAAAAAATTACTATCAACTTAAATTATACCGCAAAACGATTATTGCAATTCAAATTTCAATTTGCTTTCTTTTCCACGAACGACTAAAATGTCATATGCAAACATATTCTACCACACACACACATATATAGATGGAAAAAAACATAATTGTACTAATTAAGAAATTGTGAATAACTATTACCTGAAGCAATTAGTTCCTCTCTTTGATGCCACATAGGTTTTCTCTCTATTCTATTTATTTTCCTTTTTCTAAATAACTAAAATATGATAAATTTGACTACTTTTTATTTTTTTTATCCATGGGTCAAGTGATAAAAGGATGTTAAATAATGTATAGGTCTTACACATTAAACCCATCCAAATAAGTTATATATTTAATAAATAACTATAGTTATTCAATAGATATAATTGCGGACCGATAAAATAAAATAAAATAATGACTTGAGACATTTATCGAAATGCGTGAAACGATAATTTTATAAAAATTTAACAAAATGATTTTTCAGGTCATTACATTATCTACCACCAAAAATCATGTTCCTCCTCAAACATAAAGTAAAATAAAGTCAAATACTAGGGCTACCAAGAGCCTAAGGTATGACTTTCAGAGTCGTGATTCTCTATCCAAGTGAACTCATAATTAGGATCATTTCATCAAGATCAATTACTAAGAACTGAACTTTCGATTCAAAGTTTGATATATCCACAAATCAACAGTGATTATCAAGCCACAAACTAACCCATGAACTCAATCTAAACCAAAACCCACTAGAACTCAACACAAACATCATTGCGAATCTTTTCTCACATAACCAAGATAACCTTCTTAATAAATACGTGCTATAACAAGAAGTGAACTTGAATCAACCACCACACCTTCATAATGCAGAAACCATCACCGATCTTATCAAGATTTCCTTTTCCAACACAGTTTTTTTGCAAGCTTACGTTATAAGAATTTAGATATTGGATACTCATCAATGGAGATTCAAACTTATCTAACCAAAAGAAGAATATATCAAGTAAAAAACAAACAAGTGTTACACTTCAAAATGCAAAGCCTCTAATAATATTCTTAGACAATTGTAAGTCTTCATAGTAGTTCTTATATAAGTTCTCATAAGAAACACTGTGTGCGTAGAATTTCTGGTATACTTTCACTATCAAAAATCACCAAATCTTTTCATAACTGAAATGTCCAATTCCAACCAAGGACGTCATTCTATCAAGAGGACAATCACCAAATTGGTACACCCATAAAAATAAAACATGTGTGTCTATTGGTAGAGAATCACACTCTAAGCCATATCCAAAATGAAGTTGATGATCTTACAAGAGTTTAAAGAACCAAAGTCGAATAACACTGGATACTTCTATTATAGTGCCAATATTAAGCATTTTCATTCATATGACTCTATCTCTTTATTTTTCTAGTTACCGGCAATCACCAATCTAGTTCCAATTATAATTGCTCACATACTTATTTTATCAAACCACATATGCTCTTCACCGTACTTCATTAGGGTCAAAACTCTTAATAATAACTAAGCATCACAACTATATCAATTATTTACCTTACTCTTAAACTGTCATTTCTATCAAAGTCTTCTTAGTAGGGACATTATCTCTTCCAAAAATTTCAAACCATAGTGTTTTCTGTTTCAAAATAAAAATTATATGATAGATATGGGTCATACTCAAGACAAATAACACTAATTTCATATCTAAAAACTTTTCCATCGAGATAAAATAATTAAATCACACTTAATGTCAACCTCACACGAATTTTCACATTCCATTTTTAAACTACCTTTCATAACATTATGTACCCCACGCCAAAACTCGAAAAACAATCCTTGTTCACTCTAATAATTTTGGTATACTATAAGCTCATAACTTCTAATCACCATCAAATGCCTATGTAATACATCATAACATCTATATCGTTCCATCAACAAATTAGTTTCAATCCCCTCAAAATCCTCATTAACTATGTAAAATTGTAGTTCCACATTATTTAACATTCATAACTTACCTATCGTATTTTGGACAATCTAGCTAGACATAAACACATATAATATTCCGCACATCATTGATTGTAACCCTACAAAAACTTAATCTAAAAAAAATTGATGATAACTTCCTTCTAAGTCTGTACCGAACTAGTTCACATCTCACAGTCATATCTAACCTCGTTTGCAAAAATAAATAACTTCTTCAATTACAAACCAAATACTTATACAAGAGGTCATTGTTTTCACTTTTCTTAAATTCTTCCCATGATGCAAAATTTTAAATATCTTAAACTCTTCAATATACTAGACTCTGGTTCCTTTCACTAGCTCGGTTATCTATTTTATCCTTTGATCAACAAGCCTTGATATTTTACCTTAACTTTAAAACCAAAACATTACATGTAACCCTTTTTAGGTATAATAATAAAAAGTAATCAAATGTACTACTCAAATAATTTTTAAGTCATTTCAAGTGTTTTATATTCAATGCGATCGATCAATTCTTACCTTATCAATCCATACCTTGATAAAATACACTACCAAAACCTAAACTCACAATGGAAACCTGGAATTTTGAATCTAAATGTGTAACACAATCCCTTTATCTATCAACATTAACTCACAGCTTGAAAATTTTAATGAATTCACATACGTTAGCTTGTCATTGATTCTCCATCGACCTTATCATATTCTTCGCTAAATAAATCCATATCATTATTAAACTCAAAATCATAAAAAAACTTATCATCACACTCAATGATATATATATATATATATATATATATAATTGCACTAATTAAGAAATTGTGAACTTGTGCAGGGCCCCCATCACTTCTTTTGAGTTTCGGTCGTAAGACAGTACTCCCCAGGAAGAGTATTTCACACGTTAGCTGGGCTCCTTATCCGCGTAGATCAAGGGTGAATACTCATCGTTTACGGCATGGACTACCAGGGTGTCTAATCATGTTTGCTCCCATGCTTTCGCACCTTAGTGTCGGTAGAGACAACTATTACCTTAAGCAATTAGTTCCTCTCTTTAATCTTTTATCCATGGATCTAGTGATAAAAGGATGTTAAATAATGTATGGGTCTGCCGTACTGGCTGCTTCATTGAATGTGTCGATCTGCATTCTATATAAGGAGTTGATTTGCATCCTTGTCTGGCCATTAATCCCAACTAAATAAATTATATATTTAATTTATAACTATAATTATTCAATAGATTTAAATTTTTCCAAAACAATTTTGTGGACCAATAAAATAAAATAAAAAAATGACTTGAGACATTTATCGAAATGGGTGAAACTGTAATTTTATAAAATTTTCAAAAAATGATTTTTTTGGTCATTACATTATTTGTATTGTATTTGTATTTTAGATTCATGATCTCGGAAAATTATGTCAAAATAATCATTTTAAAATCTAAAATGCGTCAATAAATACTTATTTTTTCATATGGTCAAAATGAATAAATCGCTAAACCTACTGATTTGTGTTTTTAAGATTATGTAGTATTTTAGACCTATTGACACTCTTTTATTGATATTATATATTAAGTCGTTCATCAACGCAACAAATTTTAAAAAAATGATAACGGTAAGTTCCTCAACGCTGACTTACCAAAAAACTATTAATTAAAGTGAATTAACGATCGTTTGACACACATCCGTTAATAATTTCGACATTTCGTTCAACTTTAACGAATTACCCGTTTGAGTCGTATAAAAATAAATATTCATTTCAGATAAGATAAGTGAACCTTCTAACTTCAGATTCCAGAACTCACGACTATTCTTTTACGCACGAAATTATTAACTTTTAATGTATTCGATATTTTTGTTTAGTTGATAAACAATATGAAAATGTTTTTAAAAGAACTCAATATACTTCATCTAGCTGTTATTTCAGTTATTAGAAGAAGTCCATAATTACTTTTATTAATATACTTTTTTTATTATAAGAAATTTATTTTCCTTTATCATTTTGATAAACTTTGAGTGACTTGTCAAAATTAATAACGGTTACATAATTGATTTTTCAAAATCCAATGGTTTTTCAAAATAGCAATATGTTAAGTCGTTCATGTAACGATCATTTTTGGTCGTTTTGAGCACTAGAACTTTTTATGTTAGAAATACTTTCCGATAGATTTAAATGGGTGTTTTGGACTATTCATAATTATAATTTATGAAATTAGTGGGGTAATTTAAATAATTTATCTAGTTGATTGTTACAGAAAAATAACATTAAAATTAATAAAGGTCACTTTTACTATTTTTATTATTAGTCTTATATAATAACTAGGGAGTAAATATTTTATAGGAAGAATAAGGGTTTCAAACGAGAGAACATGAAGTAGCATTGAGCGAATAAAGCCACGATACTTCAGGTGATTTTTTTAGTTTGATTATTGTTGTTATACTATATGGGTTGGACAATGTGACAAGTGCACATTAATGGAACTGAAGGAAATTAATGTATTGACTAAAGTTAATTTGATTATTTATATTTAATGTATAGATTGTTAATTGAATTGATTAAAAGTAGTTGGAAAATTGAAAAGTGCAAAGTTAAAAAGACATTCTGATTGGTCACATTATAGGTGAAACAAATAATGAATTAATGTTTAGATAGCAAGGAAAGTTACAGATTATATATGTTTGGTTGATAACTGCAAAGGTGAATTAAGGTAAGGGTCATATTGTTATTATTAATATTATTATATACAAAATGGTGGCAACATGCATGTTGAGGAGTTTTGGTTGAAAAATGCACGTATGAGTGCACACTGCACAGTTTGGTGTTGCCCTGCGCTGGTTTCATTACAGTGCTTCAAACTTATGGTATTAATGTTTTTATCTAAGATTATAGATTACGTGTGAATATATTGAGATAGGTAATTAAATATTTGGTGTATTATACTATTTAAATTTCATTAAATTTGTGGTAATTGGAGAAATTAAGACTTACCATTAGGCTTAAACTTTAAGAGATTGATTATAGATTAGGTGAATTGATGGGTATAGGCTGGACACAGAATAATCGGAATTTTTATGACCTTGTGAACTTACACCTTATATATACATATATATATATATATATATACATATATATATATATATATATACATATATATATATATATATATATATAAATATATATTTGATAGATTGGAAGGGTTCGGAGGCAATAAGAAAAGGAAAGGCATTGGAGAAGTAGTTGCTTGGCTTCGATTCATCGGTGGAGGTAGGTTATGGTTTATTTCTATTCGATGGATAAACTCTAAATAGCGATTGATATGTATTGAATGATATTGTAGAGTCTCCTATGTACTTGATTGTGTGGTTGTATGTTTTGATTGTGTGGTTTGTGGTTGGCCTAAAATTATGAGACTGTTAAATTTCTAATCTTGAACCTTCTCTATTAAAAAGAAGTCTTGAATAAAGAAGGCTTGATGAAATAAAATAATGAGATAATTGGATCGGAGTGTCACGTTCCGACACAGTATTATGGGATCGGAGTGTCACGTTCCGACACGGTATATGGGATCGGAGTGTCACGTTCCGACACAATGACATTAATGGAAAGTAATCTTGAATTAACTTAATATACTTAACCTTAAAAAACCTATATTTCAAATGATTATGGTGTGGAGGCATGAGTCCTCCTAGTTTTGCTTGATGTTATGATTGATGGTGTACCTGTTATGGTGTTGTTGTCAATGGTTCATGTGCTTGTTGGGTGCCACCTATTAAGTATTGTGGTTGATTTTATATTATTATTCAATATATATTGATTTCTTTTTTGAGTTGGCGATGATACCTACTCAGTACGTGTTCCATGTACTGACCCCTACTTGTATTTTCTTCTTTGTTCTTTTGTGGAGTTTAGCAAGTGTACTATCGACTTCGACACGCCCTCAGCTCTAGTCAGTCTCCAGCACATCAGAGTTCAGGGTGAGCTATTAGTTCTAGCTCGTGCCGGATTCTCTCATTCACGTCTTGATGTCTTTGAATTTCGTACACGGACCATCTTTTTACTTATTTTGGTTTCTTAAATACTCTTAGACTTGGAAATTTGAGGATAGATGTTCTTGATGTGATGACTTCCAGATTTTGGGGATAATAAGTGTTAAAGTTTAGAAGCTTATTTAATTGGTTACATTAATAAGTTTTGGATCTTCCGCATTATTTTTGGTTATTCATAGTTGAACTATTGGTAAATGTTGGGGTTTAAATTTGTTGGTTTGTTCACCTAGTAGGTTAAGTGTGGGTGCCACTCACGACTCGTTTTGGATCGTGACAAACTTGGTATCAAAGCATTAGGTTCGTTGGTCTCATCACACAAGGACAAGTCTAGTAGAGTCTTCAGGAACGGTAGAGGGACGCCTTTACTTTTCTTCGAGAGGCTATAGGACATTAGGAAAACTCCATACTTTCTTTATTTCGTGCTATTACTTGGATCCAATCTGTATCTAGGTGATACAAATTGGTATCTGAAATTCTCACTCTATTTTGCAGATGGTTAGAACTAGAGCAACAACAGTGTCAACACCAACACCGGCAAGACAGGGCGCGTCTGAGCCAACCATTGAGTCTGTAATTAGAGGAGCAGCAGTGGAAAGAGGCCGTGGTAGAGGTCGTAGGATGATGCCCACTAGAGGTAGAGGACAAACACCTGGTCCATCTAGGAATAGAGTCGTGACTCCTCCACTGACTGATGAGGTAGTGACAGAGGCTGAGGAAGGGTAAAATGAGCAGGTTCAAGATAAGGAAGTACCACCCCAGCCTACCCAGAGATGATTGATCATGTTCTTATTTATCTTAGCGGGTAATCTGATAAGGGCCAGACACCTCCAGTGTTTACTGCCCCAGCACCTCAGGTTCAGGGGGTACAACATGCTGCTGCTATGGCTCCCCGCATGAACGCATCATTGGTAGTAGCCACGTTTCCTCGATTGACTACAGGGTCTTAAAGTTGAAACCTTCAGTCTTCAAAGGGTGCTGAAACTTAAGATGCCTATGATTTTCTGGTTGATTGTCATAAGCTGCTACATAAGATGGACATAGTAGAACGATCCGGTGTTGAGTTTGTTACCTATCAGTTTTAGGGGGGTGCCAAAATGTTGTGGCGGTCGTATGTGGAGTGTCAACCATCACAGGCACCACCCATGACTTGAGCATCATTTTCTAGCTTATTTATGGAGAATTATATACCCCAGACTTTGAGGGATAGGAGGAGAGATGAGTTCCTGAGCCTAGAGCAAGGAAGGATGTCTGTTGCTGCTTATGAGGCCAAATTTCGTGCACTATCCAGGTATGCCACTCAACTTTTCTTCAGTCCACAAGAGCGGATTTGCCACTTTGTGAAAGGATTGAGGTCAGATTTGCAAATTCCAGCCTTACACGTAGCTGCTGCAGCAAAATCCTTTTAGGAAGTGGTTGATTTTGTGATAGAGGTAGAGGGGGTGAAGCCAGACGACTTCACCACAACATCGAAATTCAAGATGTTTTTTAAGGGAGGTGTGTTTAGTGGTTCTTAGTCCAGAGGGAAGAGTTCAAGAGGTTATCCGACCCATTCTATTCAATCTTCATTGCAGGCTTCAGTTGGGGGTCCGTCGCAGACCAGTCACCCTTTTTGTGAGTTTGGAGGTTATCTCCAGGCTTCGTCATTTTCACAGAGACCTATACTTCAGTCCAGGACTTGTTATGGATGTAGAGAGGCTGGACATATTAGGAAATATTGTCCAAAATAGAGTTACAGATCCCCTGTAGTTAGAGGTAGAGGTGGTTATGGTAGAGGCCGTCATTCTGGAGGACATGGTGTAAAAGGTAATGGTGGTCACCAATTCAGTCAGGGTGACGGGCAAGTTGGCACTACTGCAGCGCAGATTGGTAGGGGCAATGGATAGACAGGTGATAGGGCCCATTGTTATGCTTTCCTCGGGAGGTTTGAAGCCAAGACATATGCTGTTGTTATCACAAGTACTCTTTTGGTCTGTGATTGCATGGCTTCTGTATTGTTTGATCCTGGATCCACATTTTCATATGTATCTTCCTCATTTGCTACTGGTCTTGATTTATATTGTTATTTGCTTGACATGCCTATTCGTTTCTCTAGTCCTGTGGGTGAGTCTGTGATAGTTGAGAAGGTGTATAGGTCTTGCCTTGTGACTTTTGTGGGGAGCAATACTTATGTAGATTTGATTATTCTAGATATGGTTGATTTTGATGTAATTCTGTGTAGGACTTGGCTTTCTCCAAATTTTGCAATCTTAGATTGTTATGCTAAAACTGTGACATTGTCCAAGCCTGACAGATCCGTAGGTGTGGGAGGGTGACTATATTTCCACTCCAGTTCGTATTATCTCTTTTCTTCGTGCTAAGAGGATTGTGAGTAAGGGTTGTTTAGCTTTCTTGGCAAATCTCAAGGATGATACTTCCAAAGTACATTCGATTGAGTCCGTTTTAATAGTCCGTGAGTTTCTGGATGTGTTTCCTGCAGACCTTCCTGGTATGCCACCGGATAGGGATATTGATTTTTGTATTGATCTGGAGTCGGGTACTCGCCCCATTTCCATTTCCCCTTATAGAATGGCTCCAGCTGAGTTAAGGGAGTTAAAGGCTCAACTTCAGGAGTTGTTAGGTAAAGGTTTTATTAGATCGAGTGCATCCCCTTGGGGTGCTCCTGTTTTATTTGTGAAAAAGAAATATGAAAGTTTTCGGATGTGCATAGACTACAGGCAGCTGAATAAGGTAACGATTAAGAACAATTATCCCATTCCTCGCACTGATGATTTGTTCGATCAGTTACAAGGTGCTTGTGTCTTCTCTAAAATTGATTTGAGATCTGGTTATCATCAATTGAAAATACGGGCAACAGATGTGCCAAAGACTGCTTTTCGAACCAGTTCTGGGCATTATGAATTCTTAGTAATGTCTTTTGGGCTTACGAATTGCCCTGCTGCTTTCATGAGCCTGATGAACGGGATTTTTAAGCCATATATGGACCTTTTTGTTTTTGTATTCATTGATGATACTGATATACTCAAAGAGCAAGAAAGAACATGAGGGGCATTTGAGAATTGTATTGGAGTTGTTAAAGGAGAAAAGGCTTTATGCTAAATTCTCCAAGTGTGCGTTTTGGCTAGATTCAGTGTCCTTCTTGGGGCACGTGGTTTCTAAGGATGGAGTTATGGTGGATCCTTCTATGATTGAAGCAGTGAAGAGTTGGGTAAGACCTACTAATGTTTCAGAGGTAAGGAGCTTTGTTGGTTTAGCTAGCTACTACCGTCGATTCGTCAAGGGATTTTCTTCTATTGCTTTGCAGCTGACAAATTTGACTTAGCAGAATGTTCCATTTGTATGGTCGGAAGAATGTGAAGAAATCTTCCAGAAACTCAAGACCTTGTTGACTACTGCACCAATTCTTACCTTGCCAGTGAAAGGTAGAATTTTATTGTTTATTGTGATGCATCTTATTCTTGTTTGGATGTTGTGCTAATGCAGGAGAGGAATGTAATTGCTTATGCTTCGAGGCAATTGAAAGTTCATGAACGTAACTATCTGACCCATGATTTGGAGTTGGCTGCAGTTGTATTTGCATTAAAGCAATGGAGACATTATCTATATGGGGTCAAGTGTGAAATTTATACAGATCATCGTAGTTTACAATATGTCTTTACTCAGAAAGATTTGAATTTGAGGCAGAGAAGGTGGATGGAGCTATTGAAAGCTATGATATTACTATTTTATATCACCCAGGGAAAGCTAATGTTGTGGCAGATGCTTTAAGTAGAAAAGCAGGGAGCATGGGTAGTTTAGCCCACTTACAGGTTTCTAGACGCCCATTGGCTATAGACGTTCAGACTCTGGCTAATGACTTTATGAGGCTGGAAGTACTAGAGAAAGGATGATTTTTGGCCTATGTCGATGAAAGATCTTCCTTTCTTGACAAGTTTAAGGGAAAGCAGTTTGCTGATGAGAAGCTGAGCCGAATTCGAGATATGTTATTGCGAGGAGAGGCTAAAGAGGCAATAATTGATGAGGAAGGCGTCTTGAGAATTAAGGGAAGAGTATGTGTGCCTCGTGTTGATGATTTGACTCACACTATTCTTACAGAGGCTCGTAGTTCAAGGTATTCTATACATCTTGGTGCAACCAAGATGTATCGTGATCTAAAGCAACATTATTGGTGGAGTAGAATGAAGCGTGACGTGGATTTTGTTGCCTAATGCCCAAATTGTCAGCAGGTAAAGTATGAACACCAAAGGCCTAGAGGGACACTTCAGAGAATGTCCATTCCTGAATGGAAGAGGGAAAGAATTGCAATGGATTTCGTAGTTGGTCTTCCAAAGACATTGGGTAGGTTGATTCTATTTGGGTAATTGTTGACAGGTTAACTAAGTCTACTCACTTCATTCCGGTCAAGATGACTTACAATGCAGAGAAGTTATCCAAGCTCTATATCTCAGAAATTGTTCGATTACATGGAGTTCCACTTTCCATCATATCAGATAGAGGTACGCAATTTACTTCTATGTTTTGGAGAACATTACATGCTGAATTAGGTACTAGGATAGATCTTAGTACTGCATTTCATCCTCAGACCAATGGTCAGTCTGAGCGAACGATTTAGGTGTTGGAGGATATGCTTCGTGCATGCGTGATAGAATTTAGTGGTCATTGGGATAAACTCTAACCCTTAGCAGAGTTTTCGTACAACAACAACTATCGTTCGAGTATTGATATGGACCCATTTGAGGCATTGGATGGGAGTAGATGTAGGTCCGCCATTGGTTGGTTTGATGCATTTGAGGTTAGACCTTGGAGTACTGATCTTCTGAGGGAATCATTAGAGAAAGTGATATTTATTCAAGAAAAGCTTTTAGCAGCTCAGAGTAGGCAGAAGGAATATGCAAATCGAAAGGTTAGAGACTTGGATTTTATGGAGGGTGAACAAGTCTTGCTGAAGGTTTCACCCATCAACGTGTGATGCGGTTTGGTAAGCGAGGTAAGCTAAGTCCGAGCTATATTGGACCATTTGAAGTACTTAAGCGCGTGGGGGAGGTGGCCTATTAATTAGCCTTGCCTCCACGGTTGTCAGGAGTGCACCCGGTATTTCATGTGTCTATGCTGAAAAATTACCATGGTGATGGAAATTATATTATTCGTTGGAATTCAGTTCTTCTTGATGAGAATCTGTCTTATGAGGAGGAGCCTATTGCTATTCTAGATAGGGAGGTCCGCAAATTGAGATCAAAGGAGATTGCTTCTATCAAGGTTCATTGGAAGAATCGGCCAGTTGAAGAGTCCACTTGGGAGAGTGAGGTTGATATGCATGAAAGATATCCACATCTTTTTACCAATTCAGGTACTCTTTCTCGCCCTCGCCTTTCATTTGATCGTTCGAGGACGAACGATGGGTAAATTGGTATCTATTGTAACAATCATTTTTTGTCGTTTTGAGCACTAGAACCTTTTTATGTTAGAAAATACTTTCCGATAGATTTAAATGAGTTTTTTTTGGAATATTCATAATTGTAATTATGAAATTAGTGGGGTAATTTAAATAATTTATTTAATTGGTGGTTAAAGAAAATGACATTAAAATTAATAAGGGTGAGTTTTACTATTTTTATTATTAGTCCTATATAATAACTAGGGAGTAAATATTTTATAGAAAGAATAAGGGTTTCAAACGAGAGAACAGGAAGTAGCATTGAGCGAAGAAAGCCACGGTACTTCAGGTGATTTTCTTAGTTTTATTATTGTTGTTATACTATATGGGTTGGACAATGTGACAAGTGCACATTAATGGAACTGAAGGAAATTAATGTATTGACTAAAGTTAATTTGATTATTTATATTTAATGTATAGATTGTTAATGGAATTGATTATGAGTAGTTGGAAAATTGAAAAGTGCAAAGTTAAAAAGACATTATGATTGGTCACATTATAGGTGAAACAAAGAATGAATTAATGTTTAGATAGCAAGGAAAGTTACAGATTATACATGTTTGGTTGATAACTGCCAAGGTGAATTAAGGTAAGGGTCATATTGTTATTATTAATATTATTATATACAAAATGGTGGCACCATGCATGTTGAGGAGTTTTGGTTGAAAAATGCACGTATGAGTGCACACTGCACAGTTTGGTGTTGCCCTGCGTTGGTTTCATTACAGTTCTTCAAACTTCTGGTATTAATGTTTTGATTTAAGATTATAGATTACGTGTGAATATATTGAGATAGGTAATTAAATATTTGGTGTATCATACTATTTAAATTTCATTAAATTTGTGGTAATTGGAGAAATTAAGATTTACCATTAGGCTTAAAATTTAAGAGATTGATAATAGATTAGGTGAATTGATGGGTATATATATATATATATATATATATATATATATATATATATATATATATATATATATATATATATATATATATATATATATATATATATATGTATGTATATATATATGTATGTATGTATTTGATAGATTAGAAGGGTTCGGAGGCAAATAAGGAAAGGAAAGGCATTGGAGAAGTAGTTGCTGGACTTCTGTTCTTCGGTGGTGGTAGGTTATGGTTTATTTCTATTCGATGGATAAACTCTAAATAGCGATTGATATGTATTGAGTGATATTGTAGAGTCTCCTATGTACTTGATTGTGTGGTTGTATGTTTTGATTGTGTGGTTTGTGGTTGGCCTAAAATTATGAGACTGTTGAATTTCTAATCTTGAACCCTCTCTATTAAAATGAAGCCTTGAATAAAGAAGGCTTGATGAAATAAAATAATGAGATAATTGGATCGGAGTATCACGTTCCGACACAGTATTATGGGATCGGAGTGTCATGTTCCGACTCGGTATATGGGATCGGAGTGTCACGTTCCGACACAATGACATTAAAGGAAAGGAATCTTGAAGTAACTTAATATACTTAACCTGAAAAAACCTACATTTAAAATGAGTATTGTGTGGAGGCATGAGTCCTCCTAGTTTTGCTTGATGTTGTGATTGATTGTGTGTCTGTTATGGTGTTGTTGTCAATGGTTCATGTGCTTGTTGGTTGCCACCTGTTAAGTATTGTGGTTGATTTTATATTATTATTCAATATATATTGGTTTCTATTTAGAGTTGGCGATGATACCTACACAGTACGTGTTCCTTGTACTGACCCCTAATTGTATTTTCCTCTTTGTTCTTTTGTGGAGTTCAGCAAGTGTACCATCGACTTCGATTCACCCTCAGCTCTAGTCAGTCTCCAGCACATCAGAGTTCAGGGTGAGCTATTATTTCTAGCTCGTGCTGGATACTCTTATTCACGTCTTGATGTCTTTGAATTTCGGACATGGACCATCTTTTTACTTATTTTGGTTTCTTAAATACTCTTAGACTTTGAAATTTGAGGGTAAATGTTCTTGATGTGATGACTTCCAGATTTTGGGGATAATAAGTGTTAAACTTTAGAAGCTTATTTAATTGGTTACATTAATAAGTTTTGGATCTTCTGCAGTATTTTTGGTTATTCATAGTTGAACTATTGGTAAATGTTGGGGTTTAAATTTGTTGGTTCGCTCACCTAGTAGGTTAAGTGTGGGTGCCACTCACGACTCGTTTTGGGTCGCGAAAGTTCATCAATCCAACGAATTTTTTAAATATTAATTTAACTGGATTAACCGTCATTTGACAGACATCCATTAATAATTCTGATTTGTCGTCAACTTAAACGACTTACCCGTTTTAGTCGTATAAAAAATAAGTTTTCATTTATGCATTTCAGATAAGATAAGTGAACTTTCTAACTTCAAATTCCAAAACCCACGATTATTTATGTACACGCGAAATTATTATATTGTAACACATTCGACATCTTCATTCAGCTAATTAAACAATGTGGTAAGTTTTCGAAAAAAATTCGATAAACTTCAAATAGTTGTTATTTCTATTATTATAACTAGCACAGAATTAGTTTTGTTAGAAAAAAACTACTTTTTTTGTTTTGATAATTTTATTGTTCTTATTATTTTTTTATGTTTTTCATCAATTAATAATATGTGTTGTATATTATAATTTTCATATTATAATTTCGTAAATGAATCCTAATTATTTATACAAAATTGAAAAATTACATAATGAAAGTTTTTTTTTGTTTTTTTTTAAAGTAATGCCCAATATATTATATTAGGACACCTATTCCCATTTTTTGCATACAACCAAAACCCTTTCAGCAAAACTCTCACTGTAAAAAACTCTTCACTCTGTTTTTTCTCTCAACTCAACAATGGTGTACTCTATTGTTACTAGCTCATCATTTGTACCGGCTATTCATGGTTCATCTGCGGCTGCGCCGCCTCCGCCGGAATCGCTTGCTGTAAAATCCGGTTCTGTTGGTACAGGGGAATCAATTGCGGTTGTGCAAAAATTGTTGGGATGGTCTGGGGATAACAAATTTTCAAGGATAACAACGTTAAGTCTCTCAATGCTGACTTACCAAAAAATTATTAATTTAACTGAATTAACGGTGTTTTGACAGACATCCGTTAATAATTCTGACATGTCGTTCAACTTTAACGAATTACCCGTTTTAGTCATACAAAATATAAGTATTCATTTCAGATAAGATAAGTGAACCTTCTAACTTCAGATATCATAACTCACAACAAACTTTTTACGCGCAAAATAATTATTTTTTAACGTATTTCATATTTTTTTGTTTAGTTGATACACAATATCGAAATTTTTTAAACGAACTCGATAGACTTCATCTAACCGTTATTTCAGCTATTAGAAGGACATAATTTCTTTTATTAATATATTTTTTTATAAGCAATTGATTTTCCTTTATCATTTTTGATAAACTTTGAGCGACTTGTCAAAATTAGTAACAGCTATATAAACGATTTTTCAAAATCCAACGGTTTTTCAAAATAGCAATAATGTTAAGTCGTTCATCAATCTAACGGGTTTATGAAAATAATAAAGGTAAGTCCTTCAATGCTGACTTAAAACGAATAAATAATCGTTTGGCAGCTGTTAATAATACGATAGGTCGCTCAACTCTAACGAATTATCTGTTTCGTCGTATAAAAAACAAGTCTCCCTTTATTCATTTAAGATAAGATAAGTGACACTTCTAACTTCTTATTTTATAACTCAAGACTATTTATGTACACGCGAAGTTATTAATTATTAACTGTAATGACCCGTAAGGTCATTTTTGAAAATTTTGAATATTTGCTTAACTTGAGTTAATTAATGGATGAATAATTATTGATTGTTGATTAAATTAATAGTAATGGGCTAAAGTGATAAAAATTTTAAGACCTTATACCCTTTAGACTATTTAATATAAAAAATGGGTAAAGTTTTACCACTTTACTACATAAATAAGGGGCGAAGGGTTTTTCTGCACTTGCGGCTACGAACGGCTTAAGGTAAGTTTCTTTTCCTTTAGTTTCTTATTTTCTGCACATACATGTGCATACATATCAATATTATATAGTTAATTTTATATATGTGTGTAAAACAATGAAAGCAGATTGCATGAAAAAAAAATGAACAGAAAAATCACGTGAACAGTAAAGAAAAAGAAACCATTTGAGGTGGATCAATGATTGGTTCATGATGAGCCAATCAATAGTGGGTCAATGATTGGCTCATAATGAGACAATCATTAGTGGGTTGAAAAATTTTAAAAAATAGAAGAACAAAAAAAAACATAATGCAGAATATGTAATGGCATCATTAGGCGTAAATTTCAGAATATTAGTTATTATATTATGGTTCAAGTCTTGATATATTGGTATGTAATTTAAATACTAGATGAATAAAATTTTGTGAGTACCATTTAAACTATGACGTTGGAAAAATTTGGAATGCAATTCTAAAATTTAAACTTGAAAACTATGATAGTGGAAATTTTAATTGACATCAAGAATTACAAACTTGATTATAAATTTGGGGTGTATTTTTAGGTCAAGGTTAAACACATAAAAGTGTGAGTGTTGTTAGTTCTGAAACCCTGTTGTGAATATATACTTGAATAGATTCCATTGGTTCAGAAGCTCAACGGAAAGGGAAGGCTCAAGTCTAAGAGTAATTATTCGATTGGCTAAGGCAAGTGGATTTCTAAACTCTTGTTAAGCGTATGAAATTCGTGTATTTCCTTGTGTGGTGTTGAGAACGATTTGGAGACTTGTTGCTTATTTGTTAGTGTTGTATTCCTTGCTGTAAATTGTGTTTTGTTATTGAAATGGTTATCTCCTCATTTTCATTTGAGTATGTCAATTGCATTGTATCTGAGACATGATTGTGGTATAAGGATGTATCATTTCGAGGGTCATATCGCGTGCCGCGATGGATATTATATTTCGAGGGACGTATCGCGCGCCGTGAAGGTTACTATTATCGAGGGTCGTGTCGTACGCCGCGAAAGATGCATGGACACATATGTCCCCCAGGGGTCTCGGACTGAGAGACAACGGGTGTGTATCTTTAAGAAAGACGTGCATCATTATACTTGACATTGCATCTAATGGCATTGCACATTTTATTATTGACGAACTTGAACACGTGTTTTGCTGATCTTGTGATTGTTTCTCTGTGAAGCTTGTGACTGTTGAATATTGAGTTGTTATTGAGAATGTGTAAACTGATAGAGTGTGGTTATTGAGTTGTGTATTTGGTAAACTGTAAACTGTTAGGTTGTAGTGTGGAGGTTTAGATAGGGTGTAAGAAGTACCCGTATTTTGTTCACTTAACTTGTGTTTAGAGGTTTGCTTGTTGGGTACCGCGTGGTTCGGTACTCACCCCTTGCTTCTACAAATTTTTGTAGGTTACGAGCCCGGATCTTCGTGACACCTGTTATTCTTTTCGTTTCCGAGGCATCTTGTAGAGGGTTGTGAGGTAGCTGCTTGTCATCTCAGCCGACTTTCCTACTCCAGTTTATTACTTTGTTTTTACTTGAAAGACAACTTCATTTTAGACTTCCATTTTGTTTCAATTCTAATATTTACATTAGAGGCTTGTGCACGTGACAACTTTGTTTTGGGGATTGAATTAATATGACTTGGTTTCATACAAGAAATTGTTGTTGGATTGTCATTTACTTCCGCACTTTGTTAGATATTGGGTTTTAGGCTGACTTGTCTTGGTGGGATAAGACAAGTGTCATCACACCTATTTTTGGGTCATGACAAAATGGTATCAATGCCCCAGGTTCATAGGTCTCACGTGTGTACAAGCCGAGTCTACATAGAGTCTCAAGGATCAGTACGGAGACGTCTATACTCATCTCTGAGAGACTATAAAGATTACTAGGAAACTTCCTTTTGTTCATTCTTTCTCATCGTGCGTAGTCACCTTCTTTAATACTGAGTTGTTTTATACTCTTTTGACAGATGACGAGGACTAGAACTAATGTTACTGGTGGTAGAGGGGAGGCACTTCCCGAGGCAATTGTTGAGGCCCCAGCTAGAGGTAGGGGTAGATCTCGAGCTAGGGGTCGTGATAGTAGTGCGACAGTAGCCAGAGGTCGTGGACGTGGAGCAGCACCAGTGAGAGGTCGTGCTAGAGAGGTCTCTACAGAACCTCATATTGATGGCAGAGAGGACCAAGTTCCTCCAGATCCTGTAGTCACACCTTTGCTTCAGGATACACTATTGAGGGTGTTAAATGTGCTAGAGGGCTTTTCTCAGGATTGTGGGGCGACTACCACACCACATGACTATTGTACTAGAGAGGGGGCTCAGACCCAAGAGCAACAACCATCTCCAGTTGTTCAGGATGCGGTGGGGCAACTACTAGTAGATCCCGTGGTTCAAAATGATGTTGCACCAGCAGTTGGGGGTCAAGTTGCATTGATGGTTGTTCTGACAGAGGATGAGCAGCGTAGGTATGAGAGATTTTGAAAGATGGACCCACCTCAGTTTCAGGGTGGGAAGAGCGAGGACGCTCATGAGTTTCTAACTATATGCCGAGAGTTAGTAGAGGTGGTTGGATTAGCTGAGTCACATGGGGTTCGATATGCTACACTCCAGCTTCGTGGACCAACGAGAGACTGCTGGAGGACTTATTTGGGATGTTTGACAGTTGGATCTTCTCCAGTGACTTGGGAGCAGTTTGCTAGTACATTCCAAGATCGTTTTATCCCATGAAGCGTGAGAGAGGAGAATCGCTTGAGGTTTGAGAGTCTGAGACATGATGGTTTATCGGTTACAGAGTATGAGGCGCATTTTTTCCAGTTGTCTAGGCATGCGTTGGCCATTATTCCAAATGAGACAGAGAGGATCCGCATATTTGTGAGGGGATTGATTTCTCTATCAGGTCAGCTATGTTTCGGGCATCTAGGGAGGGGGCTTCTTTCCAGTCCATTGTGAGCGCCACCAAAGAGGCGGAATTGATGGAGAGAGAGGAGTTTGGGGACTCTAAAAGGTCCTGTATATCAGGCCAGTTTCATGGTGCCTCATCTGTAGGTAGGGGATCATAGAGAGTCAGTGGTTCTTTTCAGCAGCTGGGACCTATTCATGCATCTATGCCGACATTTGAGGGTGGCCAGACATCTAGGGGTTCTTATAGCCCAGGTCAGGGCTCGTACGGTTCACAGCAGTGGCGTACAGGGCGAGGAAATTATAGTGGGTTTTCAGAGTCCACACAACAGTTCCCAAGTCAGAGATTTTGTTTTACTTGTGGAGATCCCGATCATCTAATGCGGCAGTGTACTTCACAAAGGGGTCGTGGTGGGCCTCGACCTAATTCTTCATTCCAGACTAGACCACCAGCACCACAGGGTAGAGGTCGTGGCAAAGTTCAGTCAGGTAGAGGTGATAGAGTTTCTAGTAGTGGTGTTGCAGCTCAGCAGAGTGGGGGTAGAGGTACCACCCAGGATGGAGGTGGACGAGGAGGTCACTTCTATGCTTTCCCCAGGAGACCTGAGGCGGAGACCTCTGATGCTTTTATTACAGGTATTATCCAGTATGCCATCGACCTACGTCTGTGTTGTTTGATCCAGGTTCTACATTCTCTTATATGTCTACGTATTTTGCTGCTAAATTTGATATGATATGTGATAGCATGACTGTACCTATTCATGTTTCTACACCCGTGGGCAAGCCCTTACTGGTGGATCGAGTGTATCGATCCTGTCTTATTTCTTTGGCTGGATATGACACTTGGGTAGACTTAATCATTCTGGAGATGGTAGACTTTGATGTTATCTTGGATATGGATTGGCTTTCTCCTTATGACGCGGTCCTTGATTGTAATGCTAAGATTGTGACTTTAGCATTGCCTGGTGTTTCGAGGGTTGAGTGGAAGAGTGTTAGTGGCTCTTATCCTAGCAAGGTTATCTCTTCTATTCGTGCTCCGAGAATGGTGGAGAGGGGTGTTTGTCTTACTTAGCGTTTATTCGGGATACTAGTGTTGAACCACCTCCCACGGACTCTTTTCCCGTGGTTCAGGAGTTTCTCAATGTATTTCCTTCAGATCTTCCAGGTGTTCCTCCCGATAGGGATATCGATTTTGCTATTGATTTGGAGACGGGAACCAAGCCTATTTCTATCCCTCCATACCGTATGGATCCAACAGAGTTGAAAGAATTGAAGGATCAGTTGCAGGATTTATTGAGTAAGGGTTTTATTCGCCATAGTGTGTCACCTTGGGGTTCCCCTGTATTGTTTGTGAAGAAAAAGGATGGGACTATGAGGATATGTATTGATTACAGACAGTTGAACAAAGTAACAGTGAAGAATAAGTATCCTCTTCCGTGTATTGATGACTTATTTGATCAATTACAAGGAGCATCATTGTTCTCTAAGATTGATTTGAGGTGGGGGTATCATCAGTTGAAGATTAGGGCATCAGATATCCCTAAGATAGCTTTTCGGACCCGATATGGGCATTATGAGTTTCTAGTGATGTCCTTCGGATTGACTAATGCCCCTGCAGCATTCATGGAGTTCATGAATGGGGTGTTTCGACCATACCTTGATTCTTTTGTGATTGTTTTCATCGATGACATCTTGGTTTACTCTAAGACTGAAGAGAACCATGTCTGACACCTGAGGATTGTACTTCAGAGGTTGAGAGAAGAGAAGTTGTATGCCAAGTTCTCAAAATGTGAATTCTGGCTTACTTCTGTGACATTCTTGGGACACGTGGTGTCCAAGGAGGGTATTAGAGTAGATCCGGCCAAAATTGAGCCAGTTAGAGGCTGGACGCGACCTACTTCACCTACTGAGATTCAGAGTTTTGTGGGATTGGCTGGCTATTATCGATGATTTGTTCAGAGTTTCTCTACTATTGCAGCTCCATTAACTAGATTGACTTGACAGGATGTGCGTTTTCAGGGGTCTGATGAGTGTGACCTGAGCTTTCAAAAACTGAAGACTTTGTTGACTTCAGCTCCTGTGTTGACTCTACCTGAGAAGGGTGTAGACTTTACAGTGTATTGTGATGCTTCAGGAGTTGGATTGGGTGGTGTGTTGATGCAGAAGGGGAAAGTGATTGCTTATGCTTCTAGGCAGTTGAAATCCCATGAGAAGAACTACCCTACTCATGATTTGGAGTTGGCGGCTGTGGTATTTGTACTTAAGTTATGGCGTCATTATTTGTATGGAGTGCATTGTGAGATCTTCACTGATCATCGGAGTCTTCAGTATCTCTTTAGCAAGAGGGATTTGAACTTTGAGGCAATGAAGATGGCTTGAGTTGCTGAAGGACTATGATGTGACCATTCTGTATCATCCGGGGAAGGCCAATGTTGTGGCCGATGCTTTGAGTAGGAAGATTCATAGCATGGGGAGTCTTGCATCTCTTAGTGTTGAGGAGAGACCATTGGCTAGAGATGTTCAATTGTTAGCTAAAAGTCTTGTCCGAGTACAGATCTCAGAGGAGAGTGATGGGATGATTTCTTTTATTGAGGCTCGATCTTCTTTAGTCAAACAGATTCGTGCATACAAGTTTGATGATGAAAAATTATGTCTCATTCGAGACAAAGTATTGAGAGGGGAAGCTAAGAAGTCTGTCCTTGATTCTGATGGTGTATTGCGGATCGGAGGTAGAATTTGTGTGCCCAGGACAGGCGATTTGATTAGAATGATTCTTGAGGAGGCCCATTATTCTCGATATTCCATCCATCCGAGAGCGGCAAAGATGTATCATGATCTGAGTCAGCATTATTGGTGGTGTGGGATGAAGAGAGATATTTCAGACATTGTTTCGAGGTGTTTGACTTGCCAGCAGGTCAAGTGTAAGCACCAGCGGCCCGGGGGTGTATCTCAGAAGATGCCTATTCCTACTTGGAAGTAGGATTGGATTAATATGGACTTTGTTGTGGGTTTGCCGACCACAGTGGGTGGTTATGACTCTATTTGGATTGTTGTTGATAGGCTGACCAAGTCTGCCCACTTAATTCCGGTTCGGGTGAAATATACGGCAAAAAAGTTAGCCGAGTTATATAATAGTCAGATTGTTCGACTACATGGAGTTCCTATTTCTATCATATCAGATCGAGGTTCACTATTTACTTCTCATTTCTGGAAGGCATTACAACATGGTCTGGGTACTCAGTTAGATATGAGTATGGCATTTCACCCTCAAACAGATGGTCAATCTGAGCGGACCATTCAGGTATTGGAAGATATGCTTCGATCGTGCGTGATCAATTTTGGTGCTAGATGGGATCAATATTTACCATTAGCGGAGTTTACCTATAGTAACAGTTACCACTCTAGTATCCAGATGGCCCCATTCGAGGCGTTGTATGGAAGGCGGTATAGGTCTCCGATTGGTTGGTTTGATTCGATGGAGATGGACTCTTTGGATACAGACTTGCTGAGAGATGCTATGGAGAAAATCCGTATGATTCAATATAGATTATTGACAGCTCAGAGTCGACAAAAGAGTTATGCAGACCGGAGAGTTAGAGCCTTAGTGTTTATGGAGGGTGATCATGTTTTGCTCCGAGTATCACCCATGAAGGGTGTGATGAGGTTTGGAAAGAAGGGCAAGCTTAGCCCTAGGTTCATTGGACCTTTTGAGATTTTGAGCCGAGTGGGAGAGGTGGCCTATAAGTTGGCCTTGCCACCTAGTTTGTCGGCAGTTCATCCTGTTTTCCATGTATCTATGCTTCGGAAGTATATTCCGGATGAACCTCATGTGCTTTCACTTGACTCTGTGGAGTTGGGTCCAGACTTTGCATCTGAGGAGGAGCCTATAGCTATTTTGAATAGGCAAATTCGAAAGCTTAGGACAAAAGAGATTGCTTTACTGAAGTGCAATGGAAGCACCGATCAGTGGAAGAAGCAACTTGGGAGACTGAGTCTGATATGCGTGCTAGATATCCTCAACTTTTTGAAGCTTCAGGTAATTTCTTTTACTTTATGTTCGAGGACGAACATGATTTTTAGTGGTGGATAATGTAATGACCCGGAAGGTCATTTTTGAAAATTTTGAATATTTGCTTAACTTGAGTTAATTAATGGATGAATAATTGAAGATTATTGATTAAATTAATAGTTAATGGACTAAAGTGATAAAAATTTTAAGACCTTATACCCTTTAGACTATTTAATAGAAAAATATGGGTAAAGTTTTACCACTTTTAGTACATAAATAATTCAGAAAAAGAAATAAGGAAAAGAAAAAAAAAGGGCGAAGGGTTTCTCTACATTTGCGGCTACGAACGGCTTAAGGTAAGTTTCTTTTCCTTTAGTTTCTTATTTTATGAACATACATGTGCATACATATCAATATTATATAGTTAATTTTATATATGTGTGTATAACAATGAAAATAGATTGCATGAAAAAAAATGAACAGAAAAATCACGTGAACAGTAAAGAAAAAGAAACCATTTGAGGTGGATCAATGATTGGTTCATGATGAGCCAATCATTAGTGGGTCAACGATTGGCTCATAATGAGCCAATAATTAGTGGGTTGAAAAATTAAAAAAAAAGAACAAAATAAAAACATAATGCAGAATACGTAATGGCATCATTAGGCGTAAATTTCAGAATATTAGTTATTATATTATGGTTCAAGTCTTGATATATTGGTATGTAATTTAAATACTAGATGAATAAAATTTTGTGAGTACCATTTAAATTATGACGTTGGAAAAATTTGGGATGCAATTCTAAACTTGAAACTTGAAAACTATGATAGTGGAAATTTTAATTGACATCAAGAATTACAAACTTGATTATAAATTTGGGGTGTATTTTTAGGTCAAGGTTAAACACATAAAAGTGTGAGTGTTGTTAGTTCTGAAACCTTGTTGTGAATATATACTTGAATAGATTCCATTGGTTCATAAGCTCAACGGAAAGGGAAGGCTCAAGTCGAAGAGTAATTATTCGATTGGCTAAGGCAAGTGGATTTCTAAACTCTTGTTAAGCGTATGAAATTCGTGTATTTATTTGTGTGGTATTGAGAACGATTTGGAGACTTGTTGCTTATTTGTTAGTGTTGTATTCCTTGCAGTAAATTGTGTTTTATTATTAAAATGGTTATCTCCTCATTTTCATTTGAGCATGTCAATTGCATTGAATCTGAGACATGATTGTGGTATAAGGATGTATCATTTTGAGGGTCTTATCGCGCGCCGCGATGGATATTATATTTCGAGGGATGTATCGCGCGCCGTGAAGGTTACTATTATCGAGGGTCGTGTCGTACGCCGCGACAAATGCATGGACAGATGTGTCCCCCATGGGTCCCGGACTGAGAGACAGCGGGTGTGTATCGTTAAGAAAGACATGCATCATAATACTTGACATTGCATCTAATGGCATTGAACATTTTATTATTGATGAACTTGAACACGTGTTTTGCTGATCTTGTGATTATTTCTCTGTGAAGCTTGTGACTGTTGAATATTGAGTTGTTATTGAGAATGTGTAAACTGATAGAGTGTGGTTATTGAGTTGTGTATTTGGTAAACTGTAAACTGTTAGGTTGTAGTGTGGAAGTTTAGATACGGTGTAAGAAGTATCCGTATTTTGTTCACTTAACTTTTGTTTAGAAGTTTACTTGTTGGGTACCGCGTGGTTTGGTACTCACCCCTTGCGTCTACAAATTGTTGTAGGTTACGAGCCCGAATCTTCGTGACTCCTGTTATTCTTTTCGTTTCCGAGGCATCTTGTGGAGGGTTGTGAGGTAGCTGCTTGTCATCTCACCGGACTTTCCTACTCCAGTTTATGACTTTGTTTTTACTTGGAAGACAACTTCATTTTAGACTTCCATATTGTTTCAATTCTAATATTTACATTAGAGGCTTGTGCACGTGACAACCTGGTTTTTGGGATTGAATTAATATGACTTGGTTTCATACTAGAAATTGTTGTTGGATTATCATTTACTTTCGCACTTTGTTAGATATTGGGTTTTAGGCTGACTTGTCTTGGTGGGATAAGACAAGTGTCATCACACCTATTTTCGGGTCGTGACATTAACGTTTTCGATATTTTTATTTAGTTAATAAACAATATGAAAATATTTTTAAAAGAACTTGATAAACTTCATCTAATCGTTATTTTAGTTATTAGAAGAACATAATTACTTTTATTTGATACTTTTTTTTATTAATAATTAATTTTCCTTATTATTTTAATATAATAACGGATAAATTTTGAGCGGCAAAATTTTGTAACGGCTGTATAAACTATCTTTCAAAATCCAACGGTTTTTCAAAATAACAATAATGTTCAGTCGTTCATCGACTGAATGAATTTTTCAAAATAATAACGGTAAGCACATCAACACTGACTTACCAAAAAAATACTTAAAATGAATCAACATTGACTTACAAAAAAATTAATCAAACTGAATTAACTGTCGTTTGATAGACGTCCATTAATAATTCTGACATCTCGCTCAATTTTAACGAATTATTCTTTTTAGTCGTAGTGAACCTTCTAACTTCAGATTCCAGAGCTCACGACTATTTATTTACGAGTGAAATTATTATTTTTTAACGTATTCGACATTTTTATTCGGTTAATTAAACAACATGAATTTTTTTTAAAAAAAATCAATAAATTTCAAATAATCGTTATATAAGTTATAATAACGAGCACAAAATCACTTTTTATTAGCAAAACAACTCCTTTTTTGTTTTGATAATTTATTTTTTCTTTTTTTTTATATTAAACTTATGCTTATCATTACTTAATAATAAATGTTATATATTATGATTTCATATTATAATTTCGTAAAGAAATCCTAATTATTTATACAAAATATAATAAAAGTTTTTTTCTTTTTCTTTTTTTAGAAAGTAACGCCAAGCCGTTTATATTAAAGCTGTCATGACCCAAATCCGGGCCGCGACTGGCACCCACACTTACCCTCCTATGTGAGCGAACCAACCAATCTCAACCTTAATATTTCAAGGTAATATCAACATAAAGTAATGCGGAAGACTTAAACTCATTAATAAAATCAATAACTATTATTATTCCCAAAATCTAGAAGTCATCATCACAAGAACATATATAATCAAATTACTAAACTAAGAGTATTCTAAGAAGCTAAAAATACATAAGAAGCTAGTCCATGCCGGAAGTTCAAGGCATCAAGACTTGAAGAAGAAGATCCAGTCCAAGCTAGAAGCATTAGCTCACCCTGAATTTCCGATGTAGTAAGACTGGCTTGAGTTACTGTTGCGTCGAAGGTGACGGCACGTTTGCTGCACTCCACAAATAAACAAGAAGAAAACAATAAAAGTAGGGGTCAGTACAAAACACAGGTACTGAGTAGATATCATCGGTCAACTCAAAATAGAAAACAGTATGTATTAAGCAATATCATAAAATCAACTAATATCCTTAGCATGCAGCATTTACAGTTACCATAACCCTTGGTTACAACACCAAGCACATCAATGAGGACTCACACCTCCTCATCATACTCATTTGGGAATTTAGTTCATTAGATTGGATATATTAACATATTTCAAGATTCATTATCTTTATTCCCCTCGTGTCGGTACGTGACACTCCGCTCCTCAATATACTATCCTGGTGTCGATCGTGACACTCCGATCCTCATTCTATCCTGGTACCGGAATGTGGCACCCGATCCATATTCTATCCTAGTGTCGGAACATGACACTCCGATCCTCATATACTATCCTGGTACCGGAACGTGACACCCGATCCATATTCACTACAAATTCGTAATGCCCATACCTTGTTCGAAAAGCAGTCTTTGGCACGTCCGTTGCCCGTATTTTCAATTGGTGATAACCGGATCTCAAGTCAATCTTAGAGAAGACACAAGCACGTTGTAACTGATCGAACAAGTCATCAATGCGAGGAAGAGGATACTTGTTCTTTATGGTTACCTTGTTCAACTGCCGGTAGTCTATGCATATCCGAAAACTCCCATCCTTCTTCTTCACAAACAAAACCGGAGCACCCCAAGGGGATGCACTTGGTCTAATGAAACCTTTGTTCAATAACTCTTGAAGTTGTGCCTTTAACTCTCTTAACTCTGCGGGAGCCATTCTATAAGGGGGTATAGAAATGGGGTGTGTGCCCGGTTCGAGATCGATACAGAAGTCAATATCCCTATCTGGTGGCATACCAGGAAGATCTGCAGGGAACACATCCAAAAACTCACGGACTACTGAAACCGACTCAATCGAAGGCACTTGGGTAGTGTCATCCTTGAGATGTGCCAAGAAAGATAAACACCCTTTACTAACCATTTTCTTAGCACGAAGAAAGGAGATAATACGCACCGGATTGGAAGTGTAGTCACCCTCCCAAACTAACGGATCTGTCCCAGGCTTGGCTAACGTCACCGTTTTAGCATTACAATCCAAGATCGCAAATTGCGGAGAAAGCCAAGTCATACCCAGAATTACATCAAAATCATCCATTTCTAAGATAACCAAATCTACATAAGTGTTGCTCCCCACAAAGTTCACCAAACAAGACCTATACACCTTTTCAACTACCACAAACTCACCCACCGGAGTAGAAACACGAATAGGCATATCAAGTAATTCACAATGTAAAGTTAGACCATTAGCAAATGAGGAAGATACATAAGAAAATGTGGATCCAGGATCAAACAATACAGAAGCCATGCAATCACAAACCAAAAGATTACCTGTGATGACAGCATCAGATGCCTCTGCTTCAGACCGCCCAGGGAAAGCGTAACAATGGGCCCTATCGTTCGTCTGTCTGTTGCCCCTACCTTGTTGCGATGTAGTGGCTCCAGTTTGCCCATCACCTCGGCCGTTTTGGTGACCACCATTTCCTCGACCACCACGTCCTCCAGAATAACGGCCTCTGCCATGACCACCTCTACCTCTAACATTTGGAGGTCTGTAACTCTGTTTTGGACAATATCTCTTAATATGTCCAATCTCCCCACATCCACAGCACTCTCTGGGTTCATGCATAGGTCTCTCAGAGAAGTGTTGACCGGTCGGAGGTGGACCCCCAACTACAGTCTGTAGTGAAGACTGAATTGGTCGGACTGAGTAACTTCCGGAACCTTGTCCTCTAGAGTAAGAACCATTAAACTCACCTCTCTTTCGAAACCTTTTTGATGTCGATGTCGGGGTGAAGTCGTCTGGCTTCACTCCTTCCACTTCTATCACAAAGTCTACCACCTCTTGGAAGGATTTTGCCGTTGCCGCTATCTGTAAGGCCGAAATCCGCAATTCTGACCTCAACCCCTTCACAAACCGGCGAATTCGCTCTTGTGGACTAAAACACAGTTGGGTGGCATACCGGGATAATGCACGAAACTTAGCCTCATATGCATTGACCGACATCCTACCTTGCTCTAGGCTCAAGAACTCATCCTTTTTCCTATCCCTCAAAGTTCGGGGGATATACTTCTCCATAAACAAGCTAGAGAATGAGGCCCAAGTCATAGGTGGTGCCTCTGTTGATTGACACTCAATATGTGACCGCCACCACATTTTGGCGTTCCCTTGAAACTGATAACTCACGAACTCAACACCAAACCGTTCTACTATACCCATCTTGTGTAGTAGCTCATGACAGTCAACCAGAAAATCATAAGCATCCTCAGATTTCGCACCCTTGAAGACTGGAGGTTTCAATTTCAAGAACTTACTGAAAAGTTCATGCTGATCATTTGTCATTATAGGCCCACTAGTCAGACGTGGAAACGTGCCTATTTCCAATGGAACATCCATGCGGGGAGCCATAGTAGCCGCATGTTGTACCTCCGGAGCCTGAGGTGCTGGTGCAGAAAACACTGGGGGTGTCTGGCCCTGATCAGATAACCCGCTAAGATAAGCCAGAACCCGATTGATCATCTCTGGGGTAGGTTGGGGTGGCAATCCCTCATTCTGCACTTGTTCAGTTTCCCCATCCTCCCCTTCTCTTATTACTTCCTCAGTCGGTGGAGGAGTCACTGCCCTAGTATCAGATGGGCTAGGTGTTAGTCCTCTTCCCCTAGAGGACGTCCTCCCACGACCTCTACCACGGCCTCTTACCGCTGCTCTTCCTCGAGCTACAGCCCAGTGGCTGGCTCAGTCGCACCCTGTTCTGCCGGTGCTGGTGTTGATGCTGGCGTAGTCGTTGCTCTAGTTCTAACCATCTGCGAAAGAGAGTGAAGATGGTCAGATACCAATTCGTATCGCCTAGATACCAATTGGACTCAAGTAGTAGCACGAAAGAAAGAATGAAAGAGTGAAATTTTCCTAAAGTCTTATAGCCTCTCAAGGAAAAGTAAAGGCGTCCCCCTACCGTTCCTTAAGACTCTACTAGACCTGTTCTTGTGTGATGAGACCAACGAACCTAATGCTCTGATACCAAGTTTGTCACGACCCAAATCCGGGCCGCGACTGGCACCCACACTTACCCTCCTATGTAAGCGAACCAACCAATCTCAACCTTAATATTTCAAGGTAATATCAACATAAAGTAATGCGGAAGACTTAAACTCATTAATAAAATCAATAACTATTATTATTCCCAAAATCTGGAAGTCATCATCACAAGAACATCTATAATCAAATTACTAAACTAAGAGTATTCTAAGAAGCTAAAAATACATAAGAAACTAGTCCATGCCGGAAGTTCAAGGCATCAAGACTTGAAGAAGAAGATCCAGTCCAAGCTAGAAGCATTAGCTCACCCTGAATTTCCGATGTAGTAAGACTGGCTTGAGTTACTGTTGCGTCGAAGGTGACGGCACGTTTGCTGCACTCCACAAATAAACAAGAAGAAAACAATAAAAGTAGGGGTCAGTACAAAACACGGGTACTGAGTAGATATCATCGGTCAACTCAAAATAGAAAACAGTATGTATTAAGCAATATCATAAAATCAACTAATATCCTTAGCATGCAGCATTTACAGTTACCATAACCCTTGGTTACAACACCAAGCACATCAATGAGGACTCACACCTCCTCATCATACTCATTTGGAAATTTAGTTCATTAGATTGGATATATTAACATATTTCAAGATTCATTATCTTTATTCCCCTCGTGTCGGTACGTGACACTCCGCTCCTCAATATACTATCCTGATGTCAGAATGTGACACTCCGATCCTCATTCTATCCTGGTACCGGAACGTGGCACCCGATCCATATTCTATCCTGGTGTCGGAACATGACACTCCGATCCTCATATACTATCCTGGTACCGGAACATGGCACCCGATCCATATTCTATTCTGGTGTCAGAACGTGACACCCGATCCATATTCTATCCTGGTACCGGAACGTGGCACCCCATCCATATTCTATCCTGGTGTCGGAACGTGACACCCGATCCATATTCTATCCTGGTACCGGAACGTGGCACCCGATCCCCTAATCTCACCACTTTCGTTCATCAAGCCTTCTTTTATACCAAGGCATCATCATTAACAAAGTAGATTAGGGTTTCTTTTCAAGATTTGGGATTCAATAGCTTCATCATGCTTATTTATTCATAATTACATAATCACATCATTCATGCAAGCATACAATTAAGCATATAGAAGGGTTTACAATACTACTAACACATATCATTCGCTATTAAGAGTTTACTACGAATAGCATGAAAGCCATAACCTACCTCCACCGAAGAATTGAAATCAAGCAAGTTAATCCTCAAAGCTTGGTGCTTTCCTCTTTTCTCGATCGTTTCTCTCTCTCCCTTCTTGTTCTTTCTGTTTTCTTATTCAAACCCTCTTTCTTTTACCCAAATTAGTATATAATTAAGAATAAAAGCTGGCAATAATACCCCACTAATTAACTTAAGGTTACCTCTTTTAACCCCCAAGTAATTAGACTTATTAACATTAACCCACTAACTTTATAATTAAGGCAAGAATAGTCAAAAACATCCCTTAAAACGTATCAAGAAATCCGACCCAGACTGGGATTGCGCAACCTGCGACGGCCCGTAGTGCCTGCGACGGTCCGTCCTGCAGGTCGTCGCAAGGGTCAGAGACTCAATTTCCACTAAATAATCTGTGACGGTCCGTCACGCCTGTGACGGTCCGTCCTGCCATTCCGTTACGAAGTTCAGAGAGTCGATTTTCAGTACCAAATTTCAGATTTTCTAAGTGTTTTGAAACGAGACCCTGCGACGGTCCGTCGTGCCCATGACGGTCCGTCGTTGGGTTCGTCGCCTCAGCCTGTTTTTCCAGAAATAAAATCTGCTGCTCAAAACGACTAAACAGGTCGTTACAAAAGCCAGATACCTCTTTCCATTTTTCACTTACAACCAAACCATTTTCACTGAAAAACTCTTTTCACTGTGTTTTTTTTTTCTCTCAACTCAACAATGGTGTACTCTACTATTACTAGCTCATTATTTGAATCGGTAATTCATGCTTCATCTTCAGTGGCACCGCCTCTGCCGGAATCGCTTACTGTAAAATCCGGTTCTGTTGGTACTGGAAATCAATTGCGGTTGTGCAAAAATTGCTGGGATGGTCTGGGGATAACAAATTTTTAAGAATAATAACATTAAATCCCTCAACGCTTACTTACCAAAAAATTATTAATTAAACTGAATTAACGGCCGTTTGACAGACATCCGTTATTAATTCTGACATGTTATTAAACTTTAACGAATAACCTGTTTTACTCAAACAAAAAATAATTATTCATTTCAGATAAGATAAGTGAACCTTCTAACTTCAGATATCATAACTCACAACTAACTTTTTACGCGCGAAATTATTAATTTTTAACGTTTTTCATATCTTTGTTTAGTTGATAAACAATATGGAAATGTTTTTTAAAAGAACTCGATAAACTTCATCTAACCGTTATTTCAGATACTAGAAGGAAATAATTAGTTTTATTAATACAATTTTTTTCATAAGCAATTGATTTTCCTTTATCATTTTGATAAACTTCGAGCGACTTGTCAAAATTAGTTACGGCTATATAAACGATTTTTCAAAATCCAACGGTTTCTCAAACTAGCAATAATGTTAACTCGTTCATCAATCTACCGGATTATTAAAAATAATAAAGGTAAGTCCCTCAATGCTGACTTAAAACGAATAAACAATCGTTTGAGAGCTGTTAATAATAAGACAGGTCGCTCAACTCTAACGAATTATCTGTTTCGTCGTATAAAAAACAAGCCTCCGTTTATCCATTTAAGATAAGATAAGTGAAACTTTTAACTTCATATTTTATAACTCACGACTATTTATGTACACGCGAAGTTATTAATTATTAATGTATTTGATATTTTTATTTAGATAATAAACAATATGGAAATATTTTTAAAAGAACTTGATAAACTTCATCTAATAGTTATTTCAGTTATTAGAAGAACATAATTACTTTTCTTTGACTCTTTTTTTTTATTAATAATTAATTTTCCTTATTATTTTAATATAATAATGGACAAATTTTGAGCGGCAAAATTTTGTAACGGTTATATAAACTATTTTTCAAAATCCAACGGTTTTTCAAAATAACAATAATGTTAAGTCGTTCATTGACCTAACGATTTTTTTTAAATAATAAGGGTAAGTCCATCAATACTGACTTACCAAAAGAATAATTAAAGTTAATTAACGGTCGTTTAACAGACATTTGTTAATATTTCTGACATGTCGCTCAACTCTAATGAATTATCTGATTTAGTCGTATAAAAATAAGTATTAATTTCAGATTAGATAAGTGAACCTTATAACTTCAAATTCTATAACTCACGACTATTTATGTACGCGTGAAATTATGAATTTTTAACGTATTCAATATGTTTGTTTATTTAATAAATAATATGAAAATGTTTTTAAAATAACTCGATAAAATTTCATCTAACCGTTATTTCAGTTATTTAGAATGACATAATTACTTTTATCAGTACACTTTTTTTTGGTTTTTAATAAACAATTGATTTTCCTTATTATTTTACTACCATTAGGAATAAACTTTTGCGACTTGTCAAAATTTAGTAACGCTATATAAATAATTTTTCAAAAATTCAACGGTTTTCAAAATAGCAATAACGTTAAGTCGTTCATCAACCCAACGATTTATTAACAATAATGACGGTAAGTCCCTCAACATTGACTTACAAAAAAATTAATCAAACTGAATTAACAGTCGTTTGACAGACGTCCATTAATAATTCTGCCATCTCGCTCAATTTTAACGAATTATTTTTTTTAGTCGTAGTGAACCTTCTAACTTCAGAATCCAGAGCTCACGACTATTTATTTACGCGTGAAATTATTATTTTTAACATATTTGACATATTTATTCGGTTAATTAAACAACATGAATTTTTTTAAAAAAAAATCAATAAATTTCAAATAATCGTTATATAAGTAATATTAACGAGCACAAAATCACTTTTATTAGCAAAACAACTCCTTTTTTGTTTTGATAATTTCTTTTCTTCTTATTGTTCTTATATTAAACTTATGCTTATAATTACTTAATAATAAATGTTATATATTATAATTTCCTAAAGAAATCCTAATTATTTATACAAAATATAATAAAAGCTTTTTTCTGTTTCTTTTTTTAGGAAGTAACGCCAAGCCGTTTATATTAAAGACAGATACCTTTTTCCATTTTTCACTTAGAACCAAACCTTTTTCACTGAAAAACTCTTTTCACTCTTTTTTTTTCTCTCAACTCATCAATGGTGTACTCTACTGTTACTAGCTCATTATTTGCACCGGTAAATCATGCTTCATCTTCAGTGGCACCGCCTCTGCCGGAATCGCTTGCTGTAAAATCCGGTTCTGTTGCTACAGGGGAATCGGTTCAGAAATGATCAGAATGGCCTGGGGATAACGTGTTCAAGCTAGTTGATCCAATTGCTAGAGTTGGTGGTATAATTGGGCGGAGGGGAGAAGTTGTAAAGAGGATGTGTAAAGAAACTTGTGCCAGTATTTGTGTTCTCGAAGGTACTGTTGGCAATGCTGATCAAATTGTAAGTTTTTAATCGAATAATTTTTTATAATTCTTTAGATTTTTTATTCTTTTTTGGAATTTTTGTTTGAATTTGGATGATTTTGATGTGTGTAAAAACATCAATTGTTGTGATAAAACAGTAAAATTCATCAAAAACTTGTATGAGTTGATTCGATCCAAGTATTTTATATTTGCTTCATATGTTTTTCAGGTTTTAATATCTGAGGTATCTCCAGCAATGGATGCTGCTTTTAGAATTTTTATCTGCGTTGCGGGGCTAAACAATGATGATCCAGGAGCAGTAGCTGCATTTGTGTCTTCAAAGTTATTGGTGGCTTCAGCACAAGCCATTCACCTGATCGGTAAAAATGGTTTCACGATCAATTCAATACAAGAAAGATCAGGTGTTGTGCTAAGAGTATTACCTACAAGTGAGATCTTTAAGTTTTTTACTAATATGGCGTGACACAAAACATTCAGTCATCTCGTATATAATAATTTCTGAATTTCACAAATAATGTGGCCCTTTGAGCCACTAAAGATGATAGGATTATTGAAATACATGGATAAGGTACGAAGGTTCTCAATGCTTTTGACGTAGTTGTTAAACTACTGAGGAAGTTCCTGGTCCATCATAGCATGATATGGTTTTTGAGAAAATGGTAATTTTAATACTTTTAAATAAATTTTAATTGTCTATATATATATATATATATATATATATATATATATATATATATATATATATATATACACACACATATGTGTGTGTATGTGTGTGTGTGTGTGTTTTTAATACTTTTCGTCCTGCATCTGCAGCTATTTCTGATTACCAAGACCCTTACTTACTTGATCATGGAACTGCCGTGTACTCCAAAACCCCACGGTCTACACTACCACGATATGGACAGGATATTGTAACAAAGGTCATTTTATGGATACTCTATGTCTCCATTTTCTACCAGTATCTTGGATTTTATGGATTCATTGTGGTTTGAGTTTGTCCCATTTTGTTGCGAAAAATCAATATTTATACCGTGCAGAAATGTTGCCATGACTTAGAGTTTGAGAAAAGATCACTTTGTATCTTACCTTTTTAATTTCATTTCCTTTTGTGTTTTTGAAACATGTTTGTCCTAGTTGTCCTGAACTAATTTAATATATCCGTTATGAGAAAGGTCCGGTAGATGACTGTCTTAGTAGAAAACAGAAACAAGGATATTGCCGAAGAATGGTTCCTACCATGAGCCAGGTTTCAAGGATATTCGTATTATCACGATTTCATGCTTGTGACTGAATGATAAATTTAGTAATAAAAAATTGTCTTTTGAACTTAATTGACATGAGTTACATTTCATAGTAATCATTTAACATTTTCGTTCTGTTTAATTATTTACTCATTTGCACTTTCTGTGCTGACTGTGTATTATAGTAGCACTTCAACCTGAACAGAAAAGAAAATCTCAGGGAGAGTTAGTTTTTAATTGGAATTATTGTAGTTGTGTTCTCGTTTCTTTCTTGCTCTACATATTCTTTTTTCCTACTCTTGAACTTGAATCTGTAGAAGCTCTTTCTTTCTGCTTAGCCATTAGCTAAATGTTTCTATCCTTTTTCCTTCTCAGATCACAAAGGTTATGCAAGTACCGCTGGGGTATGCTGAGGAAATCATTGGTGCTGAAGGCTTTAATATAGCATATATTCGCCGCACAAGTGGGGCAACTCTTACTGTGCAAGGGAGCCGAGTACCTGAAGAAATCACTATTGAGATTAAGGGTACCTCATCAAAGGTGAAAGCAGCTGAACACCTTATTCATGTACGGAGACCATCGTCCTGCACCTCACTTTTTTTCTTTGCAAAGAGTAATTTATAGTTTCATAAAAGTCAGAGTATAGAAGGCGATCATGGCCCTTTAGCTGGTGTTGTTATTCACTTATATCTCTACTCTACCAGATTATACTCTTCCCTTTGGGACCTTTTTTCTTGGATTAAAAAATATGTTAAAATCTCATTACACGTTTCATAAAAAGAATGATTCAGCTAGCTTTTGCTTGTTTATTCACTTGTATTTGTGCAGGAGTTCATTAACAACCACAAAGAGCCAGCCCCATGAACGTATGGGACGCGTGAGCCTAAGTTTGGTTCTTTTTCGCGTTATGGAGACCCTTATTCTTCATCATCTTCGTTTCCACCTCAAGGTTTTGAGGGGTATGGATCGTCCTTTCCACTTCAGAGTTTTGAAGGGGTATGGATCGTCTAGTTTAGGAGGAGGATACAACAGTTGTAGATACCAAGGGCAGTAGTCTTTGTGGAATACTTACTGCGAAACTTCTCTTTTACAGTTCTTCTTGCGAACTATGTTTTAAATGATTTTATGTATCTAATTAACTTTAAGTTCAAGTTCTATTGAAACTTTGGTATTGGAAATATGTATTTTGGTGCTGCTTCTTTTGTTTATAGATTAAGTAAAATACGCGAGGTGTAGGATACCAGACCGAGAAATTCGGGCAACCATTCCCCTATGTGCCAATCGCTAGCGCATCCAGGTCCCCGGAGTTATTTGTAAAATGTTATCCAAAAGAGTACTTTTGTAAAAATTAATTATTGTTTTACCAATAAATTTAAAAAACACTTTTGATTAGTAAATAGTGTTTAATCAAGCTTTTTATGTACTATTTTTTAGAAAAGTGCTTTTAATGAATAATTACTTTCTTTCAGCTTATTCGAACAATAAGCATTTTTTGTAATAAAAAAAGAACTGTAAAAAGTGTAGAACTTGTCAATACTATTAGGTTCGAATTATATAATTTCTCTAACCTAATTATTTTATAAAATTTATCATTCATTATGAAATTGAGCAACACTAGTGTCTTTGTTGTGACGTTTATAAGGGTTATATAGATCATTTTCTTGATTCACATATGATGTTTATTGATCTTGAAAAAGTCTATGAATAAAAATTTGAGGAAAGCCCTCTCAAGATGCCCAAAGTTTAGAGGTGTACCAGTGACTTACATTAGGAAGATGATGATATGTATAATGGGGCCAAGACTCGGGCTAGAGCGGTGATAGGAGAGTGAGAGCACTTTCCAATTGAGACGAGATTGCATCGGGGATCAACACTTAGAATGAATCAAAAGGGTTTAGGTTGAGTAAGAACAAAATAAAATAATTGAATAGAAAATTCAATAAAAGATATTCCAAGAGAGATAATTTCAAGCATTTGGGTCTTTAATCTAGGTAACTATGGATGTTGACTAAAATGTAACATATTATGCGATGTGGAGAAAGTGGAGTCTTGCATGTTAAAAAAAATCACCTAAACTAAGTTCTATTGAGTGGTGGCTAGACAAACTTTGTTTTGTGGGGTCTTGCTTTCAGAATCTTGCATGTTAAAAAAAAGTATCACCTAAACTTTAAAATAAATTCTATAGATTGCATGGTGGCTAGAAAAACTTTGTTCAATGGGATCTTGCCTTCATATGATTGCGTATTAAAAAAAAGTATAACCTAAAATTTAAGATAAGTTATACATAATGGTGGCTAGACAAACTTTGTTCTATGAAGAGGAGTCAGAGGCGAATCTAGGATTTTTCGAACATAGATGCACCAAAGTAAAATGTATTGAAGTGAGAATTGATTCTTAATTCTCAAGGTTAAAAGCTAAAGATTTAACCATAAAAGTGGACCATTTAGACTTCTTGTATTACCGGTGCCAAAATGTACGTAATATTATATGAATTTCAGAAAATATATATATAAAATGTCTTCTTTTACAAAGAGACTACGGGTGCCTGTGCGGCTGTGCCTTATATTTTGGCTCTAAATTCTCCACTGGACTGAGTGTTAGCCAGTCAAAAATTCCCATATTTAGAAGATGTACGTTGTGAAAATAAGGATGATGGATGAATGTATGGGCATATTAAGAGTGAAAATAGGAATGAAGATATTTGAGTCTAAGTGGTAGTGACCTCTATGGAGGACAAGATGAAAAACGATGTTGAGATGATTTGATCATGTGAAGAGGAAACACATAAATACTACAATGAGTAGGTTGTATATGGTAAGTAAAAAAGGAAACGTGGAGATAGGCCAAAAAGTATTGTGAGATTTGATTATTTAAAATATGGTGCAACTTTAACATATTGATCTAAGGGTGTGGAAGTCCAGAATTAGGGTAGGAGGTTAATAGATTACGGAGTGTTTTCTTGCTTTTGAACGAGTTTAGGCTTTATGGTGCATGTCATAGTATTAGATTATATTTCTAATGATTTGCTTTTGAATTATGGAATTATCTATTGTTTGTGGTGTTTCGGTCATTGCACTAGTTTATTGTTACTATTTTTATATTAATTTATATGTTTTCTTCTCTATCGATTTTCTTTTTATATCTTATATGATTCTTGTATTCGAGTAAAGGGTCCTTCGAAAATAATATCTCTATCTCCATGAGATAGAGATCAAGGTCTACATACAATTTGCCCTCCCCAAATTCCACTCGTGAAATTTTACGGGATATGATATTTTTGTTGCCATCTTGATTCACATGTAAATATCATACACTTGTGCAGTTAGATTTTTCATTCTATGGGAAAGGGATAGAAATCTAAAATTTTATTCTTCTATTGTAGAATTCGGTGATTAGTGATATTGAAGTTAAACATTTGGCTCAAATTTTGAGATTTCTGTTACAATATTATATTTTAGTTTTAAAATTCAAGTTAAAGTATTGATTCAAAAGTCTCCACTCTATTCATGTAAGCCCTTTTTTTTCTTTTTGTAGTTAGATAAGTTTTATAGAGAGGTGGTTAATTAGATCATCATCCTTGTTTAATAGATGAAGTGTTGTTCAGTCTAGAAATCATCACATGTTTCGAAGTTGCCTGTTGCAGAGATAAGGATGTTATTGAGATAGATGTGTAGACATATTAGGATTTGCAAAATTAGGAATATAACGTTTTCCTGGAGAAGGTGGGAATGGCTCTCTGATATACAAGATGAGAGAAGTGATACTGATATACTTTTGATATGTGTAGAGAAGGGGAGCCAACAACTAAGTGATCATTTGAGAAAGGTTGGTTATTAGGGTTACGTTGACTGGCTGTAATTAGACGATCTTAAGAGATGTAAGTAAAACTTTATTAACCATCAAAATAATAAATTCAAATTAGTCGTTGAATCAAAGAAGTTAAAAAAACAACATTTGAGAAGTTACATGAATAATTTTTTTAATAAAACAATTATGAAAATAAATATAAAATTAGCTTGTTTCACTTCCTTTGGAGAAAAAAGGTATATAAAAATCATTTGTGTAACAATAGAAATATACCTGAGTCACTTTGATAATAAAGATATATTGCTCTGAATGACAAAATTAAGAATATTATCGTGATCGACCTATGAAAATAAAAATATACATAGTCTGAGACTTGTTTCTAGGGTTTCTTTAATTTCTACATTGTATCCTTGAAAAAGGCATATCAACTACTCCCTTAGTAATTTTGGACAAAGTCATCGTTAAATAACGAAACAAGTGCAATGTTTTACTAAAACAAGCTCGAAATCTTAATTATTGTTACTTGTATGACTTGACATATTTTCTTGATAATTACATTATTATCTTCATAATTTTCTGTATAGTAGTTATACATAAACTGATATATTATATATAAAGTAAATAAATTTTGAAGGACAAGTAATGTGTACATTTTATTTAGTCATGGTGTACGGATGTATACACACATCCAAATGAACTAATTTGGGCGTGAAATCCTGACAATTGAAGGTACTGAAACATAACACGATAGATAAATTTAAAAAAAATTATACTACAATATAAAATAACGATATATTCATATATACTTTCCAAAAGAACTCATTTTAATTTTGATTGCTCTGCTCGATTAAACACTTAATAATTTGGAATGATCGATCATCAAATTAAAGTTACTTATAGTTGTTATACTTCAAAAAAATCTTTTCTTACCTAATTAGCTTAAATGATTATCTTCACAATTTATTTTTTTTAACCAGTGATATTTAATAACGTTACAACATTTGATATTTTTTTAAATAAAAAATTAATTCTAACAAAATAAAAAAAAATTGAACTAATTTAGAATTTAACTTAATACCTGACTTGATTCATCCCTTTTAATTGTAAAATTTGGTCGAATTTTCGTTCATTTAGTATTAATCAAAACAATATTCAACATATGAAATGTTGTAAATTAATGACTGAAATGTAAAAATAATACTGAACAAACATATGAGTGCAAATATATTATTAGGTCGAATTGGATTCTAAGTTAATATATTAGTTATTTTATTTATTTTTTGGAATAATGAAATTATTATAAGACTTTTAACAAAAAAATATACTACTCCATATCTTTTAAATTATTCATCATTCTTTTAGTTTTTTTAAACAATAAATAATATTTCTTTCTTTTTTATCAATTATTAGATTTAACTTAAACAAGATATATTTAAGATCATAAGATAAAAAGATATTTTGGTATATTATATGTATATCTTTAGTTTAAGATGGTAAAAAAAATAAAGCATTTAATTAAAACCAAAGAAATAACTATGCATGTTATAAATTAAAAATTAAAAAATAATTAATAGTTAGGCATCCGATTTATTTTTGACTTTAGATTACTAATTAGCTTAAATTGTCAATGGAAATGTCAATCTCTTCTTAAATTAGATATTTTTCATTTATATTTTAAAAAAATTAATGTAATATTATTTGTTAACACGCATATAATAATAATAAGGTCAAATGTATCACTTGATTGAAAGTTGAGTTATTTGTCATGATTGTTAAGGATCAATTCCCATTAAATCTATATAAAAAAAATATATATGATGCATTCGCATACCCAAAATGCTAGATTCTCTGTTAAAGATATTTTAATATTTTGTTTGATATGTTCATGTTATAAAAATGTTAGATTTTTCGGCTAAAGATGATCATTGAAGCTAATTTAGTTAAATAAAGTTAGTTTTATTCAATAGAAAAAAAACTTTGATGGTCAAATACTCCAAGTGAGAGATCACCTAACCAAATCAAACAAACCCCTCTCAATTATATATATACTAGTTGGCTCATTTTGAATGGACTATTCATCAAGATTATAAAAAGTTCAATAGCGTTATCAATAGAATAACATTACATTGAAATTTAGATATCTCAAAATCAGTCATCAAACATTATCAGTACACAAAATATCATACTATGGATCATTTTCAAAGGAAAATCTGTTATAGGGACTCAAAATTTAATGATTGAGAAAAAGAATATAGAGTGTACCTGAAAGGCTTAGAAATAGCACATAAATTTAATCTTGAATAATATTTATATCTTCTGCATAAGATAAATGAAACTCAAGTGAAGCTACACAATCGATGCCTCATTGAAAAAAGCGGAAAATTCTAATGTTCCTATTCCTTTTCCATTACAAAAGTTGATCAAATATAGATTTATGTACATCATCTCAACATAATATATTTCACATTAAAAAAAACAATTCAACCGTAGAAGCAATATTGATGATACTACGATCTTATTGTTATCATCGAATTCATGCACACACACTAGATGAATGAAGAACACAAGAACTTTCAAGAGAAAGAGATGAGAGATCTAGAGAGAGAAAGAGAAAACCCAATGTTTCATGGTAACACCCCGTGAGTAAACTTCCACGGTATATTTATATTAATAAATCACAGTATTTTTGGTTACAGAGAATAAATAGGAGACTGACTCAGTCATCCAAAAAATACATTTTCAAAGAAAAAAAAACTCTTCATCATCAACATCTTTACCGCACCGCAACATCTGTAGCAACAACTACAGAAGACCAACCGAGGTTTTACATAACCCCAGTTTCCCAACATCAACACATTTTGTCAACATGTTTGTCGGGTTCTTTGTACCCTCAATCTTCTCCAAGCACATATCGCCATCCTCCACTGCCCTGCGAGTGAAATGGTATCGCCTTCTGATGTGCTTTGTCTTCGAATGATAGACTGATTTTTCACCAACTGTATGACACTCTGGCTATCTGAGTAAAGAATCTTCTCGCTCTGTTTCTTGCCCAATTCCTCAAGATAATCTGCCAGCCATATCATCTCTTTCCCAGCTTCAGTTATTGCCACATACTCAGCTTTTGTAGATGAAAGAGAGACGCACTTCTGAAGCCTGGACATCCAACTCACTGTTGTTCCACCTATGGTGTAAATGTACCCGGATGTACTCTTGTTCGAGTCAACATCCCCACCAAAGATCAGCATCCACAAAACCCTGTAGAGTCACCTTGCCTTTTCCAAAACAGAGTGAAGTACTTGATGTACCTCTAAGATATCTCAGAAGCCACTTCACAGCTTCCCAATGCTCTTTCCTAGGGTTCACCATGTACCTTTTAACAACTCCCACTGCATGTGCTATATCAGGTCTAGTGCAGACCAAAGCATACATCAAACTACCAACTGTTGAAGCATATAGAACAAGTGTCATGTGATCACGCTCCTCGGTAGTCTTGGGTGACTGCTCCTTTAACAATTTAAATTGATTTGCCTATGGAGTAGTCCTGGGTTTAGCATCATTAACCCTGAATCTGCTCAGCACCTTTTCAATGTACAACTCCTGAGATAGATTTAAAGTGCCAGTAGATCTATCTCGAGAAATCTTCATCCCCAAAATCTGCTTCGCTGGACCTTAATCTTTCATCTCAAACGCTATAGACAACGTTGTCTTCAGAATGTTAATCTCCCTCATACTAGATCCTGCAATCAACATATCATCCACATACAAGAGTAGAAAGACATATGAATCATTGTATTTCTTGAAGTAACAACAAGGATCCTTTTCAGCTTTTCAGAATCCACTCTTGATCATGAAGGAGTCAAATTTCTTGTACCACTGCCTTGGTGCTTGCTTTAGTCCATACAAGCTCCTGGTGAGCTTGCACACCCTGTGTTCCTTGCCTGGAACCACACATCCTTCCGGTTGCTGTATATAGATCTCTTTGTCCAGATCTCCATGTAAAAATGCTATTTTTACATCCATTTGCTCTAGATGAAAATTCTCGGATGCAACAATACTCAACAGAATTCGAATAGAGTTTAACTTCACAACAGGAGAAAATATTTGAGCATAATCAATACCTTTCCTTTGTGAATATCCTTTAACCACTAAACGAGCCTAGAACCTTCTTTTGCCATCTGGTTCAGTCTTGATTCTGAACACCCACTTGTTCAGCAAAGCTCTGTTCCCTGCAGGTAACTCAGTCAACACCCATGTGTCGTTCTTCTCAAGTGACCTCATCTCATCTACCATGTCTTGCTCCCACTTGATCGAATCCTCCACCTGTAGGGCCTCATCAAAAGACTCCGGTTCCCCCTCATCAGTCAGCAATAGATAGTGTAATGAAGGTGAATACCTATCTGGTGCCCTGATGGATCTGGATGATCTCCTTAACACCTGCTCAGGTGTAACTTTCTCCACTTCAGATTCTTCAGTAGGAGTTGGTTCAGTATCTGCTTCTACATCTCTGGGGTTACTCTTCTCCAATCCAACCTCAACTCCCACTTGCTTTGTAATCTGTAGAACCTTCTGCTCTTGATCCTTGTACAGGACAGACTCATCAAATGTCACGTCACAATGTCTCAGGATCTTTGTGTTCTTGTTATCCCAAAACATGTAGCCAAATAAATCAGAACAATAGACTATGAAGTAACACTTCACAGCCTTGGAATCAAGCTTGTCTCTCTTTTCTGGATCAACATGAATATAAGCAGTGCAACCAAAAGTCCTCAAGTGTGAGTACTTGAGTTCTTTTCCTGTCCACACCTCCTCTGGAATCTTGAACCCTAAAGGAACTGATTGTCCCCTATTGATCAAGTATACAGGTGTGGTCACAGCATCCGCCCAAAGTGTTTTGGGCAGACCACAATGTATTCTCATACTCCTTGCACGCTCATTCAATGTTCTGTTCATCCTCTCAGCAATTCCATTATGCTTTGACTTACTAGGAATTGTCTCATCAATCTGATTCCCTCAGCTGCACAGAATGCCTTGAACTCTGATTTTTCATACTCTCCTCCATTGTCAGACCTTAGGCATTTGACTTTCAAATCGGTCTGATTCTCAACTTCAGTTTTCCACTTCTTGAAAGTTGCAAACACATCTGACTTATGCTTCAAGAAGTAAACTCATACCTTCCTTCTGAAATCATCAATGAAGGTAACATATAATATGGATCCTCGAAGTGATGATACTGGAGATGGTCCCCAAACACCTGTATGGACCATTTCCAACGGCACTTTCTTTGGCTCTCTAGGAATCTTTGTGAAGCTTACTCTTTTCTGTTTTCCCATAACACAGCTCTCGTAAAGACCCATATCAACAGACTTCAGACCCTCTAATGCTCCTTTTGCAACCAGCATCTTCATTCCTTTAGTACTCATGTGTCCAAGTCTGTTGTGCCACAGACATGAACTGGAAGCACCTTCAGCAAGAACGGCCATGTTTATACACCCTGCAGTGGTGTACAAGGTTCCAAATTTGGTGCCACGAGCTACTACCATAGCACCTTTCACGATCTTCCACGAACCTTTCCCAAACTCTGCTGCATATCCCGTGTTATCCAACTGACCAACAGAGATCAGATTTTTCTTGATCCCAGGAATATATCTGACATCCTCCAATGTCCACTGGTTTCTCGAATTGGTCTTTATGCAAACAACCCTCTTTCTTTAAATCTCTAAGGCTTTATTGTCAGCAAGATATACTTTTCCAAAATTTCCAGATTTGAAGTTTTGAAACAACTCCTTGCTTGGAGACAAATGGAAAGATGCACCAGAATCCAAAATCCATGATTCAACTGGGTTGTTCAAACTAAGGATTAGAGCATCCCTAATGTCCTCTGCAGAATTTACAGAATCATTGTCATCTCTAAATTTCTGATTTTGTTTCTTCTTTGGCTTTGTACAGTTTGTCCGAAAGTGTCCTTTTTCTCCACAGTTCCAACAAGTCATGTTTGATCTGTTCAGGTATTTTCCTCGATTCTTTGATTTTGATCGACCATGTTGATTTTGGCCTTTCGTCTTACTTCTCCCCCTTCCATCAATGCTGAGAGCACTGCCTAATGAATCTCCCACTTCTCGTTTGCGAATACTTTCGCCAAGAACAACATCACGGATTTCATCAAACTTCAGTTTCTCAGATCCACGGGATTTGCTAATCGCAGCAACAACAGTATCCCAAGACTCGGGCAGAGATGACATCAAAATCAATGCCTTAATTTCATCTTTGAATTTAATATCCACAGAATTGAGTTGACTCACAATCATATTGAACTCGTTTATATGATCAGAAACAAATCCATTATCAGACATCAGTAATTGAACAATCTACGCATCAAATATACCTTGTTCATAGCCGATGGTTTTTCATACATGTTTGACAGTGCCTTCAACAGACCGGACGTAGTCTTCTCCTTCACGATGTTGAACGCAATGTTTCTTGACAAAGTCAACCGGATCAACCCTAGAGCCTGGTGATCCTTGAGTTTCCATTTCTCCTCCGTCATGGATTCCGCGATTCGTGAAGATCTTTCTGGCACAGATAATCTTCGATCTGCATCTTCCAGAAATTGAAATCGAATCCATCAAACTTCTAAATTCCAAGCTTCGAACTATCCATCTTCTGTGATCGTGTTGAATCTCCTTAGCTCTGATACTAGTTGTTAGGATCAAATTCACGCACACACACTAGATGAATGAAGAACACAAGAACTTTCAAGAGAAAGAGATGAGAGATCTAGAGAGAGAAAGAGAAAACCCAATGTTTCGTGGTAACACCCCGTGAGTAAACTTCCACGGCGGTGAGGTATATTTATATTAATAAATCAGAGTATTTTTGGTTACAGAGAATAAACAGTTATATATATTAATCAGGCTCCACTGCCTAACACTTATTTCCAAGACAATCTTTGTATGTAAACAAGTACCAACCAAACAGTATTATATTTTGGTTCCATAGATTAAAACTCAAACTTACAACAAGGTGTCAGCCACAAATGCCCTTGCAATAAAAAAAATCACATATTATATCAAGTATTCAAATAAATGTGTTTCAATACTGTTAAGAGTTTTAAGACAATATAATTCTACTTTACCTTAATCAATCTTCAATTGAGAATATTTGACTAGAAAAAGTAAAATTCATATGACATATAAAACATGCCTAAGAGCCACATAAGCTATTAAAAGTGAGAACTCAACCAAAATAAGTAACTATGAGTCTTTCTTGTAAAGGAGAAAAGAAGTTAAACATATTTTTTAGAATGACCAACACGTACTATAATGTTTTTTTCTTTATCATCCAGTGTCCGATATTCACATTCACATTGGAAGGAAGTCCCACATTAGGAGGTAAAGTGTTTCCCAACAAAGACAAAGAAAATTTGAACCTGAGATCTCTTGATTAAGGATGAAAGAATACTTTGTCCTCCATCACAACCCTTGTTGGTAACACATATTTTTTTTATTATTATTAATAACCAATAAGTACCTAAAAAATATTTTCATCGTTATAGTCACTAGACTCAAGTAAAAGTTTAAAGAAGATATCAGATTTGCTAGTCCATTTATGAAGTGTTACAAAATATAGCAGAAATTCATTTGTGGAATATCAACGAAGAGTCATTTCAGTTATATTCTCAATATGAATGTATGGTTGAGTTATAAGTTTATTCACCCTTTTCATCTTCATTATAGTATTTATTGAAGCAAATGTACATCAGATTTGTATCGCAAGTGGCAAAAGTTAAATCAAATAATATTCAAAAGAAAAATAATTGAAAAGACATTATATAAATCAATTACAGATGCACTTTTTCAGCAGTTTCTTTATACATTATTCCATCATTATCGTGGATCCATAAAGTTTGTTGACATTGAAAGTACTTATTTGATATTTAAAAGACAGATGAATGATAAATAATAACCATGAGAGAATTATGACTTATTTAAAAAAAACGACCTGATATTACCATTCAAATTCACTTCATGATCTATGCATTCATCAACTGATCGAACATTAATATGTTGCTTGAGATCTGTTGAAGCAATTGACAAAATAAATAAATAAATAAATAAATATTTAACAATAAAATGTAAATCAAAAGACATTCTATCAAGACAAGTAACAAATGGAGAGAATTTCAACATTAGTAGACTATCTTGGTGAAGTGCTATTTTCCTTCTCTTCTTATTAGTCCCAAGTTTATGTGCTATACATTTTGTCATGTAAATAGTGTAGAAACAAATGTCCCAAATATCTTATTATTTATTTGCATTACGACAATTCCCAATTCAATTACTGTTAACCTTGTTTACAATTTCTAGCAATGATTAAAATTTGCTTGAAATAACACATTGAGACTTAATTAAGCTATCAAATGTTTTCAAATATAATTCTAACCAAATGCTTACATGTTCAATAAAGAAATACACATATGAAAATACTTAGAAATGAAGCTTACCACTAATGGAACCACCTTGATTCTAAGGAAAATACCCAAAGAACCTATTACATGTTATTCCTCAAGAAAATAAAATTTCAGGAAATTACTATTGGGTCGAGTTTTATCCGCTTTAGCTTCAATTCTCTGTAAGTTAAGCCATAAAATTAGAACAAATTGTCTTAGAAAAAAGGGTGATCAAAATAGTTGACACAATCCATTACTAACCTCAGTGAATTTTATTCACATAGCATGTCTCTATTCTCATTAATACCTTTGACGACTATGCAATTGATACAAAGCCATAAATGAGTACATAATCAGTTTTCCAAAGAGCCGAAAGGCCAACAATGATGGAGGATTGAATATAAAATGAAAAAACCCATTTTAATCAAGCGGCAATATCCCCAAGCCATCAAACGAACAAAAATTTTAAACTTCTGAAAAAGAAATTGAAAGCCAGACACAAAAGAAGAATTAAAGTCCAGACAAAACATAAGTAAATAAAACAAATTACCTGCGAGAGAGAGAGAGAGAGAGAGAGAGAATTGAATTTAGTTCTAAAAAGTCTGCTTATGAGTGAAGGAAGAGGAAGAGAATATTGATGTTAGATTACAGTTGTTTTCAGCAGTACACGTGGCTTGCTCACCAATGAACATAGCAATACACATGTTGACAGAAAAAGCTATGATGAAGTACACGCGTGAGATAAACTCCACTTATAAAGAATATAAAATTAATAAAGCATGTAGTACAATAGTTATTGCATGTGTTCATCCTTCAAAGCCTCACTTCTAATAAGGAGTGATATTAGGGACATGTATTTTTAATTAAGACAAAAAGAATTACTTAAAAGTCCGCATTATCTTTCTATTTTAATTTGTTTATCTAATTTTATTTGATATGAAATTTAAGAAAGTAAAATTGTCATCTTAAACTAAAAATATGTAGAATATACTATTTAAAATATTTTTATAATCTTAAACATGACATGTAAAAAGTTATTATTATAAAATTATTAATAAAAATCTAATTTTTAAAATAAAATATTTAAATTAAAATAGAAGAAGAATTAATTAACTAAGGCATGAAGATTTTTTTTCATAGTATTTAAAAAAAAGAATTGGAAAGAACTACAATACTAACTGACCCTTCAGTAGAGTTGCGCATAAAATATTGGAAATGAGTCATTAGTATTATTTGGTATCCTATATTTTCATATCAACAAGTCTACTTGTCTTGCGTTGAAGAGCATAAAGGAAGGAGGTTCGTCCAAGTTTTATGTAGAGTGCACCCATCTCGTTAATCGTTAATATGAAAATTTTTGTCATTGTTTAACAAGTTTGCTTTGCCAAATTACCTGCCAAGTCAAAACATAAAAATTCGATTTTTAATATCTACTTTTTAACTATCAATTATTTTCCAAACCAAAACTAAAAAATCTCGAATTGAATACCAAACGTCCAAGGAAAAAGAAAATATAATTATTTACGGTGACAAATAAAATCAATATAATAAATCAATAACTGATAACGACATTATACGCGTGGATTGTTGTAGTTGATTGATAATATAAACATCTATATGGTGAATTATATGACATGTAATATATGACGGAAATTTGGTTTTTTTAAGTTCTTTATAAATTTATTTTTTATTTTGCGTCATTTTTAAGAGGTTTTCATCTTCATACCTAAGAGATTTTTTTTTAAAAAAAAATCATTTTCTTTTTTTAATTTATAAGTTAATATAAGAGGTCATTTTAGCCGAAAATACTATTTAAAATTATTCTACTTAGAGCAAAACTCTAAATTTTAACAAAACTAATAAACCCTATATTTTGTAATGACGCATTTTAACGAGTCTGCATTTGTGGCCGAGGAACCACCATTGCAAGGTCCCTAATATGAAGGGATTTTTCCAATTAGATAAATGACAATTACCTAGCATAAAAAAATTTGTGACAAAATGTAATTGTTCGTTGGAACGTGATATAAATGATTCGGACATGTGTAGAGGAGAACAAGTGTTAATGCCCAATAAAAAGGTGTGAGAGGCTAGTTGAAAGAGGTACGCGAGGAATCGGAGTAGAGGTAGTCTAAAAAAGTATCGGAAGGACGTGATATATTAGATCGGACATTGCGTAATTTCATATAAATTATCGAGGATATGAAGATCTATATAGGTGTTGAAAGAAAGCAGGTCGAATATTAGGGTGCAAGGTTAGTGGATGTTGTTGTGATGTGCGTAGCTAGGTTTAGGTATGTTGATACATATCGTAGATCTAGTCATACCCTTGTAATTCTTGTCATATATTGTTTATTGTGTTTCAATTGTTACATTATTCTACTATTGTTATTGTAATTCTTTCATGTAGACTTTAATTAACAATTATATGTGTTTTCTTTAGTATTTTCTTCTTTTCTTACCTGGATTTGACTCACCTAAGCAGAAAGTCTTTTGAAAACAGAATATCTACCTTTACGATATAATGATAACGTCTAAGTATATTCTATCCTTTTCACACTTCACGTAGTAGGATTATACGAAATATAATGTTGTAATTTTTTGTGGTTTCTCTCTTCTTAGTTGGAAGAATCTATATAGGCTTACCCTTCCCTTTCAAAAGACTAGGTTTTAATTTATGTAACCTAATTTTGAACTTTAGAGGCAAGATTTATATCCCTATATTATTTTTTTGTAATATTTGTTACGTATATGTATTGACAAATATGGTACGGTGCAAAGCCTAACTTTCCCCACCCAAAGGCACCATACTATAGAAGCAGGGACGGACCCACATGAGTTTCAGAAGTTTACTCGATTTTTCTCGATAAAAAGTTACATTGTAAGGTAAATTTTTTATATTTATATAGATACTAGGAAAACTGTCCGCGCTTCGCGTGATGATAAATTACATCAATTAGCCTATGTATGATCATTAGTAATATTTGTACTTTTTGGGAGTACACTGATTTGTCAAGAATATTTGATTTCATTCCCTATATTTATATTTATCTTTTCCTGAGTAGTTAATAACATTTGATTCATCAATTTTGAGTATTTTTCTCCTGTGAAAGGTCTTTGATACCTAATCCAAGTGTTGTGCGTCTTATTGAATTTGTTGTGTAGTTGATAAATTTAATAAACATAACAAATCACATATTTTTTAATTTGATCAAACAACATATGCTTCTTTGGATTAAATAATGTCTCAGTAAATCATTTTATTTATATTCATCCATTATCGTTGCAATAATTCCTTAGGCCAAAGACATTGGGATTCGCAAGGGTAGAGCGGACACTTACCTTACCCCTACGTAAAAAACTTGTTAGCAAAAGACCCCATGCTCAGGTAACACAAAATAAAGTAGTAAACATGAATACAACAATAAATACAACATAGAAAAAAATTGCAATTTTGATTGTGAATAATATGTCGGATGTAAGGCAAGACTATTGCGACCCTTGTAAAAGTATGCAAATTATGAAAACCATCCCAGGAAGTACCCATTTAAGCAACTTAGGAATAGTAATTATGATGTTCATAAAATTACGGCCCGGAAGAAAAGTTAGGATCAATATATACATTTCTTTTATTTTAAGTAGACTAAAAAAATCTCGTTGAGTTATCATGAACTAAAAACATAGTGTTTTCTCAAAACACGACTTAAGACAATGTGATTTAATATAGTAGGTGTTTACCTCCATCAGCTAGAATTGGGGAATCACAGAGATTAAAGTAAATTTTGTTTTTTCGAAGGCGACCAATAAAAATTTTGATTTAGAGATACACTTTTAATATTAGAGGCCAAATATCTCCTCAGGACAGTATTAGATTCAGTAGCATAGTTGAATCCTCGTGAGCTATCAAGTAACTTAGCATTACCTCCTACTAAGTGATGGACAAAATTTCCCATAAGCAACGTTTCAAGACCAACCCAAAATAGTCTTCGGTAATTTGTGGTAAGCATTTGTTTAATGTTTCATGGTGATAGTGTTCAAGGTACGTTGGCATGAAAGAAAATGAAAATAAGGAAGGAGATAGGTATATTAAGGGAATGGGCCAAACATTTTTGCGAGAAAGCGGTGTGAATTTTCATGTGAAAGATATAGGAACCGGGAGATAAATTCTAAGCAGCTAATGACAGTGAATGGTGCAACATCGATGTCACGACCCAAAATGAATCGTGAGTGGCACCCACACTTACCCACCCTAGGTGGGCGAACCAACACGTCTGAACCCCAAATATACTAATAGTTCAACTATATATAACAAAAATAATGCGGAAGCTCCAAGAGTTATTAAGTAATCAATTTAAATAAGTTTCTAAAGTTTCATACTTATTATCCCAAAATCTCCTAGTCATCACATCAATGACATCTATTTCATAATTACCAAGTCTAAAAGTGTTTAAGAAACCAAAATAAGCAAAAAGAGGGCCCATGTCCGAAATTCAAAGACATCAAGACGTGAATGAGAGAATCAAACACGAGCTAGAATTAATAGCTCACACTGAACTCTGATATGGTGGAGACTGGCTAGAGCTGAGGGCGAGTCGAAGTCGATGGCACACTTGCTGCACTCCACAAAAGAACAGAGAAGAAAATACAAGTAGGGGCCAGTACAAGGAACACGTACTAAGTAGGTATCATCGGTCAACTCAAAATAGAAATCATTATATATTGAATAATAATATAAAATCAACTACAATACTTAAAAGGTGACAACCAAAAAAACACATAAACCATTGAAAACAACAACACCATAATCAGTACAACATCAAACAGACCTATGAGGACTAATGCCTCCACACCATACTCATTTGGAAAATAGGTTCTTTGAGATTAAGTATATTATGTTACTTCAAGATTCCTTGCCTTTAATGTTATTGTGTTGGAACGTGACACTCCGATCCCATAATACCGTGTCGGAACGTGACACTCCGATCCAATAATACAGTGTTAGAACGTGACACTCCGATCCAATAATACCGTGTCGAAACGTGACACTCCGATCCAATTATCTCATTATTTTATTTCATCAAGCCTTCTTTAGTCAAGACGTCATTTTAATAGAGAGGGTTCAAGATTAGAAATTCAACAGTGTCATAATTTTAGGCCAACCACAAACCACACAATCAAAACATACAACCACACAATCAAGTACATAGGAGACTTTACAATATCACTCAATAAATATCAATCGCTATTTAGAGTTTATCTATCAAACAAAAATAACCCATAACCTACCTCCATCGAAGAATCGAAGTCAAGCAACTACTTCTCGAATGTCTTTCCTTTCCTTATTGCCTCCGTACCCTTCCAATCTATCAACTATATATATATATATATATATATATATATATATATATATATATATATATATATATATATATATAAGTTCACAAGGCCATAAACATTTCTAATATTCTGTGTCCAGCCTATACCCATTAATTCACCTAATTCTATAATCAATTTTTTTAAGTTTAAGCCTAATGGTAAGTCTTAATTCCTCCAATTACAAAAAATTTAATGAAATTTAAACAGTATAATACACCAAATATTTAATTACCTATCTCAATATATTCACAAATAATTTATAATCTTAAACCAAAACATTAATACCAGAAGTTTGAAGCCACTGTAATGAAATCAGCGCCGGTCAACACCAAATTGTGCACACATACGTGCACTGTACAACCAAACTCCTCAACATGCATGTTGCCTCCATTTTGTATATAATAATATAATTCCTACTAATAACCATTGGCTGCAGTTAACTTTCCTTCTTTTCCAATTTTATTAAATTCCATTACCAACACTTAGTTGTTCCTCATTAATGGCATATGTCCACCTTCCAATAAAAATGAATCTTTAATTATCCAATTCACACCGTTATATAGCCATAATATTTTACTATATAACAACCATATAACAATACAATAGGATAAGCTCCATAAATTATAATCAGCAACTTTATCCGGAGAAAAAATAATAAATAAGTCAAAACAATCATATACACTTATGCCTAAAATCTATCACATACGGCTAATGATCATACTTGAATATGCAATATATATAATAAGGCGTCATAATATATCTAGCAAATCTAGATATGAACGCATACCTGACTTAATCGCCTTTACTTTGTTCTCGTCTTTCTCTTCGTTCTTCTCTTCCCCTTCTTTACTTCTACAGAGTATGTTATTTAATACCCTTATTATAATATAACCAATTATAAAAAAAGGAAAAGTGATCCACCTTACTTCTAATGTTAATTTTCTTAACCACCAACTAAATAACTATTAAAAACTTCTCCACTAATTTCATAATTATAATTCCGAATAGTCCAAAATATCCACTTAGAATATATCGGAAAGTATTTTATGAAACATAAGGTTTTAAACACGAAATGACTCAAAGGGTCGTTACAATAGATACCAATTTACCCATCGTTCGTCCTCGAACGATCAAAAGAAAGTGAGAGTAAGGAAAGGTACCTTAATCGGTAAAATGTGTGGATATCTTTTACGCATATCAGCCTCACCTCCCAAGTGGACTCTTCGACTAGCCGATTTTTCCACTGAACCTTGATAGATGCAATCTCCTTTGATCTCAACTTGCGGACCTCCCTATCTAGAATAGAAACAGGCTCCTTCTGATAAGACAGATTCTCATAAAAAAGAACTGAATCTCAACGAATAATGTAATTTCCATCACCGTAGCATTTTTTCATCCTTGAAACATGAAATACCGGGTGCACTCCTGACAGCCCTGGAGGCAAGACCAATTCATAGGACACCTCCCCCACGCGCTTAAGAACTTCAAATGGTCCAATATATCTCGGACTAAGCTTACCTCGCTTACCAAACCGCATCACACCTTGCATGGGTGAAACTTTCAGCAAGACCTGTTCACCCTCCATAAAATCCAAGTCCCTAACCTTTCGATCTGCATATTCCTTCTGCCCACTCTGAGCTGCTAAAAGCTTTTCTTGAATAAATTTCACTTTTTCTAATGACTCCCTCAGAAGATCAGTATCCCAAGGTCTAACCTCAAATGCATCAAACCAACCAATGGGGGACCTACATCTCCTCCCATACAATGCCTCAAATGACGCTATATCAATACTCGAGTGATAGCTATTGTTGTATGAAAACTCTGCTAAAGGTAAAAATTTATCCCAATGACCACCGAATTCTATCACACATGCACGAAGCATATCCTCAAACACCTAAATCTTTCGCTCAGACTGACCATCGGTCTGATGGTGAAATGTATTACTAAGATCCAGTCTAGTACCTAATTCAACATGTAGGGTCTTCGAAAACTTAAAAGTAAGTTGTGTAACTCTATCTGATATGATGGAAAGTGGAAATCCATGCAATTGAACAATTTCCGACATATAGAGTTTGGATAACTTCTCATCGTTGTAAGTCATCTTGACAGGAATGAAGTGAGCAGACTTAGTTAACCTGTCAACAATTACCCAAATAGAATCAAACTTACCCAATGTCTTTGGAAGACCAACTACGAAATCCATTGCAAGTATTTCCCACTTCCATTCAGGAATGGGCATTCTCTGAAGTATCCCTCCAGGCCGCTGGGTTCATACTTTACCGGCTGACAATTCGGGCATTGGGCAAAAAAATCAACAATGTCACGCTTCATTCTACTTTACCAAAAATGTTGCTTTAGATCACGATACATCCTGGTTGCACCAGGATGTATAGAATACCTTGAACTATGAGCCTCTGTAAGAATAATGTGAATCAAATAATCCACACGGGTCACACATCCCCTTCCCTTAATCCTCAAGACGCCTTCTTCATCAATTACTGCCTCTTTAGCCTCTCCTCGCAATACCATATCTCGAATTCGGCTCAGCTTCTCATCAACAAACTGATTTCCCTTAATCTTGTCAAGAAAAGAAGATCTTGCCTCCACATAGGCCAAAAATCCTCCTTTCTCTAGTACTTCCAGCCTCATAAATTCATTAGCTAGAGTCTAAACCTCTCTAGCCAATGGGCGTCTAGAAACCTGTAAATGGGCTAAACTACCCATGCTCCCTACTTTTCTACTTAAAGCATCTGCCACAACATTAGCTTTTCCTGGGTGATAAAAAATAATAATATCATAGTCTTTCAATAGCTCCATCCACCTCCTCTACCTCAAATTCAAATCTTTCTGAGTAAAGACATATTGTAAACTACGATGATTTGTATAAGCTTAACACTTGGCCCCATATAGATAATATCTACATTGCTTTAATGCAAAATACAACTGCAGCCACCTCCAAATCATGGGTCGGATAGTTACGTTGATACACTTTCAATTGCCTCGAAGCATAAGCAATTACATTCCTCTCCTGCATTAGCACTGCACCCAAACCGGAATAAGATGCATCACAATACACAATAAAATTCTTACCTTCCACTGGCAAGGTAAGAATTGGTGCAGTAGTCAACAAAGTCTTGAGTTTATGGAAGCTTTCTTCACATTCATCCGACCATACAAATGGAACATTCTACTTAGTCAAATTTGTCAGCTGGGAAGCAATAGAAGAAAATCCTTTGACGAATCGACGGTAGTAGCTAGCTAAACCAACAAAGCTCCTTACCTCTGCAACATTAGTAGGTCTTACCTAACTCTTCACTGCTTCAATCTTAGAAGGATCCGCCGTAAATTCATCCTTAGAAACCACGTGCCCCAAGAAGGACACTGAATCGAGCCAAAGCTCACACTTGCAGAATTTGGCATAAAGCCTTTTCTCCCTTAGAAACTCCAATACAATTCTCAAATGCTCCTCATGTTCTTTCCTGCTCTTTGAGTATATCAGTATATCATCAATAAATAAAATATCAAAGAGGTCCAGATATGTCTTAAAAATCACGTTCATCAGGCTCATGAAAGCAGCAGGGGCATTCGTAAGCCTAAAAGACATAAATAAGAATTCATAATGCCCATACCTGGTTTGAAAAGCAGTCTTTGGCATATCTGTTGCCCGTATTTTCAACTGATGATAACCGGATCTCAAATCAATTTTAGAGAAGACACAAGCACCTTGTAATTGATCGAACATATCATAAATGCGAGGAATGGGATACTTGTTCTTAATAGTTACCTTATTTAACCTCCTGTAGTCTATGCACATCCGAAAACTTCCATCTTTCTTCTTCACAAATAAAACAGGAGCACCCCAAGGGGATGCACTCGGTCTAATAAAACCTTTACCTTAAAACTCCTGAAGTTGGGCCTTTAAAACTCTTAACCCAGCTGGAGCCATTCTATAAGGGGAATGGAAATAGGGCGAGTACCCGGCTCCTCATCAATATAAAAATCAATATCCCTATCTGGTGGCATACCAGGAAAGTCTGCAGGAAACACATCCAGAAACTCACGGACTATCGAAACACACTGAATCGAAGGTACTTTGGAAGTATTATCCCTGAAATGTGCCAAGAAATCTAAAAAACCCTTACTCATCATCCTCTTAGCACGAAGAAAAGAGATATTAGGAACTGGAGTGGAAATATAGTCACCCTCCCACCCTAGCGGATCTGTCCCAGGTTTGGCCAATGTCACAGTTTTAGCATTACAATCTAAGATTGCAAAATTTGGAGAAAGCCAAGTCATACCCAGAATTACATCAAAATTAACCGTCTCTAGAATAATCAAATCTACATAAGTATTGCTCCCCACAAAAGTCACAAGGCATGACCTATACACCTTCTTAACTATCACAGACTCACCCACAGGAGTACAAACACGAATAGGCATGTCAAGCAAATCACAATAAATCAAGACCAGTAGCAAATGAGAAAGATACATATGAAAATGTGGATCCAGGATCAAACAATACAGAAGTCATGCAATCACAGACCAAAAGACTACCTGTGATAACAACATCAGATGTCTTTGCTTCAGACCTCAAGGGGAAAGCATAACAATGGGACCTATCACCTATCTGTCCATTGCCCCTACCAAGCTGCGCTGCAGTAGTTCCAAGTTGCTCGCCACCCCGACTGAACTGGTGACAACCATTACCTTGGCAACCACATCCCCAGAATGGAGACCTCTACCATGACTAACTCTACCTCTAACTACTGGGGATCTGTAACTCTGTTTTAGACAATATTTCCTAATATGTCCAACTTATCCACATCCATAACAAGTCCTAGAGTCATGTATAGGTCTCTGTGAAAATGACGAAGTCTGGAGATAACCTCCAAACTCAGAAAAAGGTTGACTTGTCTGCGACGGACCCCCAGCTGAAGCTTGAAATCTGGAGTAAGAACCACTAAACTCACCTCTCTTACGAAACTTCTGAAATGTCAATGTTGTGGTGAAGTCGTCTTGTTCACCCCTTCTACCTCTATCACAAAATCAACCACTTCCTGAAAATTTTTTTGCTGTATCTACCTGTAAGGCTGGAATCTGCAAATCTGACCTCAATCCTTTCACAAAGCGGCGAATCCGCTCTTGTGGACTGAAGCAAAGCTGAGTGGCATACCTGGATAGTGCACGAAATTTTGCCTCATAAGCAGCAACAGACATCCTTCCTTGCTCTAGGCTCAGGAAATCATCTCTCCTCCTATCCCTCAAAGTCGGCGGTATATACTTCTCCATAAATAAGCTAGAAAATGATGCCCAAGTCATAGGTGGTGACCTTGCTGGTTGACACTCAACATACGACCTCCACCACATTTTAGCATCCCACTGAAACTGGTAGGTCACAAACTCAACACCGAATCGCTCTACTATGTCCATCTTATGTAGCAGCTCATCACAATGAACTAGAAAATCACAGGCATCATTAGATTCAACATCCTTGAAGACTGGAGGTTTCAACTTTAAGAACTTAATGAAAAGTTCATGCTGATCACCTATCATTATAGACCCTATAGTCAATCGAGGAAACGTGCCTACTTCTAATGAATCATCCATCCGGGGAGCCACATCAGTTTCATGTTGTTCTCCCTGAACCTGAGGTGCTGGTGCAGAAAACACTGGAGGTGTATGGCCCTGATCAGATAACCCGTTAAGATAAGTCAGAACCTGATTAATCATCTCTGGATTAGGCTGGGGTGGTACTTCCTTATCCTGAACCTACTCACTCTCCCCTTCCTCACCCTCTCTCACAACCTCATAAGTCGGTGGAAGAGTCACTGCTCTATTCCTAGATGGACCAGGTGTTTGTCCTCTACCTCTAGTGGGCATCCTCCTTCGACCTCTACCACGACCTCTTGACAGTGCTCCTCATCGAGTTACAGCCCTAATGGTTGGCTCAGACGCACCCTGTCTTGCCGGTGTAGGTGTTGGCACAGTTAATGCTCTAGTTCTAACCATTTGAGAAATAGAGTGAGAATGTCAGATATCAATTTGTATCACCTAGATACCAATTGGATCCAAGTAATAGCACGAAAGAAAGAAAGAATACCGTTTTCCTAAATTCCTATAGCCTCTCGAAGAAAAGTAAAGGTGTCCCCATACCGTTCCTCAATACTCTACTAGACTTGTTCTTGTGTGATCAGACCAACAAACCTAATGCTCTGATGCCATGAGTGGAACCCACACTTACCCCCCTAGGTGGGAGAACCAACACGTCTGAACCCCAACATATACCAATAGTTCAACTATAAATAACAAAAATAATGCGGAAGCTCCAAGAGTTATTAAGTAATCAATTTAAATAAGTTTCTAAAGTTTAATACTTATTATCCCAAAATCTGATAGTCATCACATCAAGGACATCTATTTCCAAATTACAAAGCCTAAAACTTTTTAAGAAACCAAAATAAGCAAAAAGAGGGCCCATGTCCGAAATTCAAAGACATCAAGACATGAATAAGAGAATCCAGCACGAGCTAGAATCAATTGCTCAACCTGAACTCTGATATGCTGGATACTGGCGCGAGTCGAAGTCGATCGTACACTTGTTGCACTCCACAAAAGAACAGAGAAGAAAATACAAGTAGGGGTCGGTACAAGGAACACGTACTGAGTAAATATCATCGGTCAACTCAAAATAGAAATCATTATATATTGAATAATAATATAAAATCAACTGCAATACTTAACAGGTGGAAAGCAACAAACACATAAACCATTGACAACAACAACATTATAATCTGTTTAACATCAAACACACCTGTGAGGACTAGTGCCTCCACACCATACTCATTTAGAAAATAGGTTCTTTGAGATTAAGTATATTATGTTACTTCAAGATTCCTTGCCTTTAATGTTATTATGTCGGAACGTGACACTCCGATCCATAATACTGTGTTGGAACGTGACACTCTGATCCAATAATACAGTGTCGGAAAGTGACACTCCGATCCAATAATACCATGTCGGAACGTGACACTCCTATCCAATTATCTCATTATTTTATTTTATCAAGCCTTCGTTATTCAAGGCGTCATTTTAATAGAGTGGGTTCAATATTAGAAATTCAACAGTCTCATAATTTTAGGCCAACCACAAACCACAGAATCAAAACATACAACCACACAATCAAGTACATAGGAGACTTTACAATATCGCTCAATACATATCAATCGCTATTTAGAGTCTATCTATCAAATAGAAATAAACCATAACCTAGCTCCACTGAAGAATCGAAGTCAAGCAACTACTTCTCCAATGCTTTTCCTTTCCTTATTGCCTCCGAACCCTTCAAATCTATCATATATATATATATATATATATATATATATATATATATATATATATATATATATAAGGTGTAAGTTCACAAGGCCATAAACATTCCGAATATTCTGTGTCCAGCCTATACCCATCAATTCACCTAATTCTATAATCAATCTCTTAAAAGTTTAAGCCTAATGGTAAATCTTGATTCCTCTAATTACCAAAAATTTAATGAAATTTAAACCGTATGATACACCAAATATTTAATTATTTATCTCAATATATTCACACATAATTTATAATCTTAAATCTTAGATCAAACATTAATACTAGAAGTTTGAAGCCACTGTAATGAAATCAGCGCCGGTCAACACCAAACTGTGCACTCATACGTGCACTGTACAACCAAACTCCTCAACATGCATGTTGCCTCCATTTTGTATATAATAATATTATTCTTACTAATAACCATTGGCTCAAGTTAACTTTCCTTCTTTTCCAATTTTATTAAATTCCATTACCAACACTTAGTTGTTCCTCATTAATGGCATATGTCCACCTTCCAATAAAAATCAATTTTTATTTATCCAATTCACATCCTTATATAGCCATAATATTTTACTATATCACAACCATATAACAATACAATAGGATAAGCTCTATAAATTATAATCACTAACTTTATCTGGAGAAAAACAATAAATAAGTCAAAACAATCATATAGTAAGGCGTCTTAATATATCTATCAAATCTACATATGAACGCATACCTGACTTAATCGCCTTTACTTTGTTCTCGTCTTTCTCTTCGTTCTTCTCTTCCCTTTCTTTCCTACTACAGAGTGTTATTTTCTACCTTAATTATAATATAACCAATTATAAAATAGTAAAAGTGATTCACCTTACTTCTAATGTTACTTTTCTTAACCATCAACTAAATAACTATTAAAAACTTCCCCACTAATTGTATAATTATAATTCTGAATAGTCCAAAATATCCACTTAGAATATATCAGAAAGTATTTTATGAAACATAAGGTTTAAACATAGGAAACGACCCAAACGGTCATTACAATCGATCATTTGATGTTGTGCTAAATGAAATTTAGCAGATGATTCAAGGTAGTAGTATATAGTTTTAGTAGCGGATCCTTGAATTTTTTTGAGTTTAAAATCACACTTTTAGCATGTTTTATAAAAGAGAAAACTAAAAAAAATCGTGTAAATCGAACTGAAACATAAAATAAAAAGGAAAAAACTAAAACTAAAAATAATATGCTATCAAAGGGATTTGAGCCCTCAAGGTGGAGCCTCAACTCCTCACTATGATGATAATATACTTTAGAAACCAGAATAAATTAATATAATCATACCTGGATGGTGCATAGGGATTTGAGGTGGCATTTTTCATAACTTCTAAGGAAGAAGAGGTGAACTTCTGTAATTAAATGAATGTAGGAGTAAGCTCGACTAAGAGATGAACTGCTATAAACAAAAGCAACAATAATTCAATTACAGGGGAGGCATGAATTATACAAAATTAGCATAACGTTTAAAAATTTTCAAGCCTCCAAGGATACATAAAAAGGAAAGGTTAAAAGTTGCTACGACAATGATGCAGACAAGATTTTTTTGGTCCGCAGTTCAGGTGAATTTTTGAGTAGCACATGAAATATTAGCACAAATAGACAATGATTAGAATTGTAAA